>NC_086327.1:76431306-76598806 GCF_036172605.1 Pelobates fuscus
CTGGTGGTATTTGTAGAAGGTCATTGCAGCATGCAAACCTAAGAATATTACTGAACTGTTGGCCACTGCTCATGAGCAATGGGCTAAGATTCCTCATGTACACTGCCAGAAGCTGGTGTCTGGCTATGCATCTCGTTTACAGCAGGTCATAACAGCAAAAGGGTGCTCTACTTAGTACTAAAGTTGCTTGCCATGAAGAAGTTGAATACTTTTGAGACTGGAGAAGTCACTGTAAGTTGTGCTTTCAGTTGAATTTGGGGCAAAGCATTTTGTTTTTTGTTTTTTTGGGGGGGCATTTGCTTTTGTTTAATTTGTTTATTGCAAACAACTAAAAGTGACAATTTTAATATTAAACCTGATTTTCAATGGGGGTTGAATAATTTTGATTACAATTACTGTTGATTACAACAGCTATATGCACTACCTGAATAGCATGAATTGCTCATTTTGCATTGGATAGATTTGCATATTGCTAATTCTGCAGACAGGAGAGCTATTTCCTGTTAATTATTGTCTTCTCCATCCCCGCCCCTTTATAAATCGGTCATTGTGTTATAATAAGTTGCTGTATGTTGTCTGCTTTGATTTGACTGTTTGTATTTTTATTGAGTTGTCACAGCAATCTATATGTATTGAACATATGGGCTAGTCCCAAGTGAAAAATAAAGCTTTGCACGTTAGTTCCTTTTGTAACTTGTGTCCTGTGTGGATTTGTAGGGATCCCAGTGACATAGTCTTTGGACCTGTTTGCTGGCTGCAGGATCCCTCTAGCCCTGGGATAAAGCAAGAGAGCTAGTGTATTCATAAAGACAAGAGCTATAACATTGCAGGCGGATGTGGAACCTGCCTGGAAGAAAGGCTGCAGCGTAATAGGCAGAGGGGACGATACCTGCCTGGAAGAAGGGTTGGTCAGGTGGAAGAGCTCCAGTGAGACCTCAGTCAAGGTTAGCATCGGATTGGTTAAAATCTGTAAATTTTGATGTCACCAAGGAGGTGGGGCAGGGCCACTGCCAGTGGACCCGCAGCGCTGGAAATAAGGTAAGTTTTAACCCCTTCTAGGGGGGGGTGTCAAGTCACCTAAATGGTGGATTAAGCACTATAGGGTCAGGAACACAGGTCTGTGTTCCAGAACCTATAGTGTTCCTTTAACATTTATTTTTACACACTTTGCCACCATTCACAATAATAGGCACTTTTCAGCACTACACATTGATTTATTATTATTTTTTTCGATTACACATTGCACGTTTTTTCCACTATATTTGGCCTATACACGTTTTCACAGACTGCTCGGGTTAGCACTGTCCAAATCCAGTTTCCACTGTATAAGTGGTTTCTTAGCAACAGGAAAAGAACACGTTCACTTCACACTTTAGCACGTCGACATGTCCATCACGTGACCGCCCTCCACTTCCTGGTTCGGTTTCCAGGCAATCTCGAGACACATTCACTTCATTGATGAGTTAATGACTTATTTTTAATATAAACACACACTTTGAACATCACTTAATCTTGAAAAAGGTCCTTAAGGGGTCAAAACATCAATTTATTGTATGTAACTTTGTAATAGGAATAAAACTACACATATGTAAGACCTTCGTGTGCTCCCTTTCATTGGATACAAACACATGTATAAATTATTTGTAATTATATTTTCCAAAAAGTGTTACATTTATTCACAAAAAACATCACTTAAATTGTATGTTCACAGTTTAATTGAGCTTATTAACTCTGAATTTAAAGTTACTTCTAGTACCAGGCTAGATGGTTGCACAGTTTTAAAGAATTTTCACAGTGTTCTCTTACCAGAAGGACTTTGGTCTTTTCAGGGTTCACCTTCAGCATTCATCCACTCTAGGAGACCTGCGCAGCACCTGTTAGAGAAATTGAATATTAATTTTTTGATGAAATGTAATACCACAAACTGTATATATATATACACACACAGTATATACACATACCATTATATTTTTTAACTTTTTAATAAGTATGGTTCTTTGATATTCATACACAAAGGTACAGCTGAACAGACCATATATATATATATATATATATATATATATAATTTTTATTCCCACATGATCAGTCGTATTTTCAAAATCAATGCCAAATGTCATAATTTCGGCCAGGGTATGCAAACATTTGAGTACAAAATTTCACAATTTCCTACTGAAGACATTGCTGGCGGACCTAGACAGATGGGCATACCCCCACGTGACATGGCACCGGCGTGTCGCAGTACTCAAAATTAACATACTACCGAGGGTCCTATATCTGCTACAGACCATTCCCCTTACCCCACCGGCTACCTTCTTTTCTACTCTAAAAACGTCAGTAATCAAATTTGTGTGGTGAGGAGAGCGACCCAGACTATGAGACGACATATTATGCCTACCCAGGCACAACAGAGGGCTGGCACTAACAGATTTTAAGAGATATCAGCAGGCCACGGTCCTACAACGCATTCTCGAATGGCACGCAAATCACACGCACAAACAATGGGTGACTCTGGACAAGGGAGACGTTGGCACTGCTCTAAAACTGATGGTATGGGGAGGGGATCGAGGGATACTGGACCAAGAGATTGGAGGGGGACCGGTCTCGCAAACACTACGCAGCTGGAGATCACTGCGGGAACAGACACACATATCACCTACACCTAGCCCCCTATTCCCAGTTAAATACAATAGCAAAACTGGAGGGGGACTACCCGTGAGGGGAGTTCATCCCCATCAACAGAGCTTTAAGGAACGGGATGTTGTGGGACCTCAACTCATTACTGGAGGGTAGACCGAGGACTCCCCTAAACTCCGTCCGATATATGCAACTGAAACACTACTATGACTCGCTCCTGCACAAGGAATGTCTACACAGAGAACTCACATGGTTTGAGGGACTATGCGACCGAGGTACCAACAATAGGCAACGTAATATCCACACTCTTTCAATACCTAGTGGTCGACAATCAAAAGGTAAACAACACCTTCCGGAGACAATGGGAAGACCAGATTGGCAAGACATTCTCTTCAGCACAGTGGGACAAGGCACTGCTGTGGCAACACAAGAGCTCCATGAGCTCATATTACCAGGAGATGAATTATAAATGAATATCACTATGGTATAAAACGCCGATCCTCCTGCATCGAACCTTCCCTTCGGTGCCCCTGACATGCTGGAGATGGCAAATGGAGAGGGGAACGCTGCTACACATCTGGTGGGAGTGCTGTGACATAGCCCCGTACTGGGAGATGGTAAAAGACAATGTGACCATGATCCTAGGGGACATACCTGAATGGTCAGCTGACCTTGCCCTACTACATATCTCTTCACAACCAATTTCACGCTTTAAGAAATCAATTTTGTGTCACCTACTGAACCTGGCCAAGGCCAATATACCGTCCTACTGGCAAAAAAGTCCCTAGCAAAAACGTGTGGATCCGCAGGGTAGAGGACATACAGGGGGCGGAAGTGCTACATGCCAGGGAGAGAGACTAGACACGCGGAGACGTGGCAGCCGTGGTTCATATACTTCCGGCTCCGGGGGTGGTGCCCCGGTGGGGCCGTGCTCCACCCGGCAGCGGCCATAGGCTAAACTCACCTAACCTGCTTCTCTATTCTGTCTCTGCCTAACTTATCTTCTCCCATATCCCCGAACCAAGATTAGGGAAGGCCGATGGGGGGATGCCATGGGGTGATGGCCCATGCTCTAGGTGGATGCTTACGTCCCCGCCAACATGGCCATGGGACCTATAGCAGCCCCTGCGGTACAGATGCCAATCACCTGCTCACACAGGAGTGAAAGAGACTAATGGTTTACTGCATTGGCCTCCAATCCCTAGGCATCAGTAATCAAGATAACCACACCAACACATTGCAACCACGGGGGGCATATCCAATTGGTTAACTAAAACTAAGATGGGCACGCTCGAATGCTCACCAGAAAGAACAACTCAGAGGGATATAATGAAAGGTTCCCACATGACACAAGTGCTGAGGGCATAATATGGAAAGTAGCATAGCTGTAAACAAATAACAATAAATATATTTATACAAATGTACAAGAGATACACCCACAAGACAGAGGGTAATGGTACAAGATACATGACGATTGTTGGTCAACCCTCTTATGCACCTATGTATATATGAAAACATACGTTATGCAATGTTTGAAACTGTAATGACACATTAACAGAGACCTGCGAGTCTCCACCTGCACTCTTCTCTTTACCTGTACTTAAAGTAAGAAGTTCAATAAAAACAGATTTACAACATTTTTTTTTCACAATTTCTGCCAGCTGTATGTATATAGAATTTTGGCATTGATTTTAAAAAAATGACTGATCATGCAAAAAAAAGTCTTATATTGAAGGATAGTGATCAAATGAAGCCATTTATTAACACATGCAGGGGCAGGCTGGGCCGGGGGGCAGGGAGGAAATTGCCCCCCAGGCTGCCCTAAATTCTTTTAAGACCAGCCGCGGCGGGCCGGTCCTAATGCTGCAGCCGACTGAGCGCTCTGTTAAGAGCCTCAGGCGGCTGCAGCACATCTTCTCCCCTCCCCTCCCCTGTAGCGTGGCCGAGCTCCTCTCCGGTCTGCGGTGCCCGGCCGGAGTGATAGGAAGATGCACACTGAGTGTGCACTTCCTGTCAGTCCAGCCAGTTACAGGAAACAGTCAGTCCAGCCGGACCGGAGAGGAGCTCGGCCACGCTACAGGGGGAGGGGGGAGTAAGAAGGGGAGGAGGGGGGAGTAAGAAGGGGGGTAGGAACAGGGGAGGGGGATAAGAAGAGGGAGGGGGAATAAGAAGAGGGGAGGGGGGAGAGTAAGAAGAAGGGAGGAGTAAGAAAGAAGGGGGTAAGAAGAGGGGGAGAGGGGAGTAAGAAGGAGGGGAGATAAGAAAAAGAGGGGGGTAAGAAGAAGGTGTGAGTAAGAAAAAGAGGAGGAAGTAAGAAGAAGAGGGGGGGAGTAAGAAGAGGGGGGAGTAAGAAGGAGGGGGGTAAGAAGAAGAGGGGAGGGGTAAGAAGCAGGGGAGATAAGAAAAAGAGGGGGGTATGAAGAAGGGGGAGCAATAAGAAGAAGGGGGAGTAATACCGCAGTGCAAGTGCCCTCTGCCCCTAATTTACAGTGGCTCACACTCACAACAAGCAGTGCCTGGAGCCCTTTGCAGAGATGGGAACAAAGAGGTTCTGCGGCAGCTGGCCGTCCTGCAAGCATTACATTAAACAGCTGTTCCCCATGCAGCCACAGGTGGTGCTGTGCTGGGAGAATGTGATTACTCTTCACTTCCTCCCAGCCTACAGAGCAGCGCATGGGAGAGAGAGAGGAGGAGGCATGATTTCCACAGTTTATTGGTGTTTACTCTGATGTCTGTATTAATATTGAGGGATGTCTAAGTAGTAATGTCAGTGTGTGTCAGCAGGGCCAGCCGTTGGGATGTGCACGCTGTGCGGTCACGCAGGGTGCCATGACAACAGGGGCGCCCGGCAGCCAACACAGCTCACAAGTTGGGGACACCAGCATATTTAATTTAAACGATTTGCTGGTGGTCCACTGGTGCGCACCAGCAGTAGGTGCAGTCAGATCATATCCTCTCCCTCGTGGTTCCGGCGCTCAGTTAGTGAGTCAGAGCACAGGCTCAGAGATTCGTAGCCTGCGCTCTGACAACATTGAAAGTCAGAGCCGTGAAGGAGCGGGTATGGCAAAGAGCTACTGATTAGCATAACATCAATAGCTGTTATAAACCAGGAAAAGGTGGGCATGGATGGTGAACTGATTTGGTGGTCCAATGGGCCACTTGACTGGTTTTGCCCCCCAGGCCTAAGGCTGCCAGCCCTCCCCTGATCACATAGTTATTTGGCTCTGATCAAAAGTGTACATACCCTTGAATGTTTGGCCTTGTTACAGACATACAAGGTGACACACATAGGTTAAAATGGCAATTAAAGATTAATTTCACACATCTGTGGCTTTTAAATTGCAATTAGTGTCTGTGTATAGTCAATGAGTTTGTTAGCTCTCACGTGGATGCACTGAGCAAGCTAGAGACTGCGTAACAAGGTAATGGAACTTTATAAAGATGGAAAAGGATATAAAAAGATATCCAAATCCTTGAAAATGTCCGTCTGTACTGTTCAGTCACTTACTAAGAAGTCGAAAATTCGGGGATCTCTTTATACCAAGCCAAGGTCAGGAAGATCAAGAAAGATTTCAGACTCAACTGCCAGAAGAATTGTTCAAGATACAAAAAAGAAACCTACAGGTAACCTCCAAAGAAATACAGGCTGGTGTGGTTGTTTCAAGGAGCACAATACAACAATACCTGAACAAAATGAGTTGCATGAATGAAGCCTTTACTGTGCCTATGCCACAAAAAAAGCCAGGTTACAATATGCCCTACAACATCTTGACACGCCTCACAGCTTCCAGCACACTGTAATTTGGAGTGATGAGACCAAAATAGAGCTTTTTGGTCACAACCATATGCTCTATGTTTGGAGAGCGGTCAACATGCCTATAGTGAAAAGCATACCAGCTGCCAGAAGCGTAACTAGAAACCACAGGGCCCGGGTGCGAAACTTGTCCTGCCCTCCCCCCACACAAACTTCTAATGTTTTGCTGGTGATCCTGGAATACGACCCCTGTTTGTGTAAGTTGAAGACCACTTGCATGGGGTTATGCATAAAAGCCTCAATAAAATTATGCATTTGTGGCTCAATAAAATTGTGCTGTACCTCCAGAGCTGTATCTCGTCCAGTTACTGGGGGGGAAATGGGTCTCTTTATATCCTAAGTTGTTCCTGAGCAGCTGAAGGAAGGAATTAGCTGAGGTAACCGGTCGGGTTACCCATGGTCCGCTACAATGACGTTTCAGTTTTAATGTAGAACTTTGATCAGGACAAAAGCCAGAAGTGTACACATTACATGAGAGTTAGGGGGGGTGAATATTTATTCTTATGGGTTTATAAGCACTTATCGTTCTTTTGTCCTGATGAAAGTTTTACAGTTTAAACATCGATTTTTTATTTGCACAGCTGAATAAAAGCAATTTTTTTGCAAAGCTGAATAAAAGCTTTATTTTTATCCTTGAAGCAAGTCCTTGGAGTGCTATCATTTTGTGCCATATTTATATAATGCACTATTTCTAGTAAATGCCTAGAAATATGTTATAGTGGCAGAAACTATTGCAAGCCTGAAATGTCTTTCATGCGTGCTTTGGAATGGCTTTTAGCATCTGTACCACTGCTTACAGGGTTATGCACTAACATCCAAATGACCCCATTTAGAATGGGGCAAAACCATCCAGATGCAAACGGGGCCATTTGGACTGTAAAATCCCGACATTGTCCATGCTATTCAACAATGTTCACATTATTCAATTTTGGATTTCAAGCTTCAATGGACCTAAATTTGGCAAATGCTTCAAATATGGGCCTGGATTAAAAATAAAAAAATGCAAACTATTTGAAAAAAGTTAAAAACACAAGGGTTTATCCTATGACAACTTGCCAGCACTTGCTAGCTAGCTATCACATAAAAAAAAGTAATAAATAAATAAATAAATAAATAAATAAGACTCTCAAAGTAAATATAAGCACCTTATTACTTTAAGGGGGGGGGGGGGGGGTTAATAGCACCGTATGCCTCTGCCTGCCATGAGGCAAGTGGGGCATATGTGATAAATAGTTAAAACTTGTGACTGGGTATCCATTATTTCCAGATGCTAGAAAAACTCCGTCGTGTCTATAAAATAACAGTTGGGACATAGTCCTCTCCCTGTGACCCCACCCATGGGCATTGGATGGGGGACTTTAAATTAAATATAGGGGTTGTATAAATCACTGCCAGCTCACATGTGTGGCCAGCAGGTCGGTACTATTTAATACACTAAAACAGGAATGACATCTTAATATTCCCCCTGTACCACCACCCAGTAAAACATAGTATCCACCTCAGTCCCCATCCATGGGTGGCATATGGGGCTATTATAAAATAACTGTTGGTGGGCCTAGTGTCTCCCACCCATTAACAGCTGGTGTGGGCTTACATAATAAAACTGGAGGGGGGGAGAGAACAAAAAGGCCAGCCAGCCAGCCATGGCCAGCAGGTGGTGACCCACAAATGTAATATTCTAGGGAAACCTAACTCTTTTCATTAGGATGACCACCATTTTCTTTTATAAATCAGTTAAGCCAAAGTCCCTCACCCAAGGCTTTTCTAGTGACTAAGCAGCAATAACTGCCCAGTTGTTATTTTTAAATATTTAGTAGATGTCACCAGTTGCTGAATGGCAGGGGAAGGGGGCAAAGGGAGGTTTTAAACACCCCTTATAGTAATATGGGGGTCTTATTGACACATTGATAGCATTTTTTTTATATACATTTTTAGTTAGTGCTGGCCAGCCACCACATATTTAACCCTCGCACTGCCACAGATAGTACTTAAAATTATCGTACACTTGCAAAAAAGCTAATTAATGATAATTTGCGAATGTACCCTGAAAATTATAATTAGGTCCACCACACACCACAAAATTGTGGGTGCAGGGGGGTTGCTAGGTTTCCCTCTTATGTTATAATAGCCCCCACACACTGACCATCATAATGTCCCTTATTTTCTTTTATTAAATGGCCCCTACTGGCTAATCATTGATCTGTCCATCCCCCATTACCCCCACCCGATGCTCATGGTTTGACTATGACTGGGTAGCTCGGCCACTAGTTTTAAACATTTATTGTTTGTTTATTTGTTTTATTTATGTAACTTTTAGCAAGTGCTGGACAGCCACCACATAATTGACCCTTATCTGGACTATGGAGGGTTATTTAACTATTTTCCTGCTGGCTGCTAGCACTGCCAGATGGCAAATAATTCATAATAATATATATATATATATATATATACATATATATATATATATATATATATATATATATATATATTTATTTATTTAATTCTAGTCCAGTTTGGTAGTACCCAGGTATAGATTTGAAGCATTCAGTGTCCATATATAAGCCAGCGTAGTTACATTAAAATCTGAAATTCCAAATTCAGGCCCATTCTGATCCTAAATTGCTAAATCTGGATATTGTTGAATAGCATGAATAATGTGCAGATTTTGGAGTCCAAATGGACATTAGTGAGTGACTGCATATCTTTCCAAACATCTGTAAGAAATCTTTTAAATTGCAAAATATATAATATCTACATGTGAATGTAAGTAAAATGTATAGCACAATTGTGATAGTCTCACAGGATCCTCCCTAGACATCAATGTTGTGTTCTTGTGCATGCCCAAGAATACAGCAATGACATGGGTTCTTAGTAGATGAAGTGCCAGGAGCTGTAGATAAAAGATGGTGGCTTCTATGAGGGACAGCATCAGGGAAGTATAACTAACATCCAATGCACTTTCAGGCCACCTCACTCTAAGTGACAATGTCACCATTAGGGGTCTTTACAAAATATACAAAGACCCAAGGAGGTGACAGAGCTGCTTTAATAACTGAAGCAATCTTCACTCACTAACTGGGTTGGTTCTGCCAATCACAAAGGCCCTCATCTGATGTCCTTTGCCTGCTCTCATAAAGGAATAGTCCACCAGCTTATTTATTTTCTCTTCCACTTTAGTGAGGGATAACTTTGGAAAGAGTTCAAAGAAGGGCTACTAAACGGGTTCATGGATTGCAGGATAAAACTTAAAAGGTTAAAGGATCTTAACATGTATAGCTTGGAGGAAAGACGGGACAGGTGGGATATGATAGAAACATTTGAATACATAAAAGAAATTGACACAAGGAGGAGACTATATTTAAAAGAAGAAAAACTACTACAACAAGAGAACATTAAGGGGGCAAAGGTTTAAAAATAATTTCAGGAAGTATTACTTTTCAGAGAGGGTAGTGGACGCATGGAAAAGCCTTCCAGCTGAATTGGTAGAGGTTAACACAGTGAAGTAGTTTAAGCATGCATGGGATAGGCATAATGCTATCCTAGGTATAAGATAAGGCCAGGGCCTAATAAAGTATCTAGAAAATTGGGAAGACTAGATAGGCCAAATGGTTCTTCTCTGCCATCACATTCTAGGTTTCTATAACAAAAGTATCACAATGAAGTCCAAGTCCAGTTCTTTTAAAGTAATTTATACCCCATCCCACTACTAATATGGTACTAACATGAAGCATGGTGGTTATGAACTAATGGACAAATAAAGCATGTGGAAGGAGTGAGGAAGGAACTGCAAATGGGTCTCTGCACGTGAGATTGCACATGATTTAAACTCCATGTATAAAATACATATTATTAATTCATATAAAGTGCAAAAATATACACTCACTAAAATGTGTACCAATAATGCTAAACCACCACCTGTGACACAGCAGGTAAGTGACTAGGCCTCCCAATATTATCATGTCAGTCTACATAATTTATTTCTAAAACGTGTTGTGAAAGCAGAGAAGGAACTATTGCCTCGTTTCCACTGAGCGGTATGGTTCGGGTTTGTACGGTTCGGAAGGGTAAGAATGTTCCAGCCTATTCAGGTGAGCGTTTCCACTGCAAGTCGGACGGCCAGGGGGCATGCGGGGTTTAGACCAAATGCTTAGTGTGTCATTTGTCATGAGCATTAATGGTTTCCTGTCCGCCAATCAATGGATTGTATAGTGTAATGCCAGTAGCTCCGCCCTAACTGTACCGTATCATTTCCTATGGACCTATATCTGGAGGGGGCCCAGGAATGGTGCGGTTTGGTTCGGTTGTATGGGCCACTTTCATAATGGAAACACTCAAAATAGCGTACCAGACCATACCGACTCAAACCGTACCACTCAGTGGAAACGGTGCATATGTACCCCTGTACCTCTATGTCAACACGGGTCTGTTATTTGATATATTCATTTGTTTTTAATTTATTGTCTGCTGCCAGATTGTGCAGCTTTCAGGCATTTACTTATTGTGGAAGTATACTATTTTACAGGTCAATGGTTCAGGTGAAAAGTAGGAAACGATTTTTTTTCCCTAGCTCTTCAACATCCTCTGGTAAAATAATCTTCTGTTTATACTTGTTGTATTCAATCAACATACATGGGAGTATTGATCCCATGAGAAATCTGTTTGCCTATATGGACTCAATAAGGAAAACTGCTGCAGGGGAAGCAGGAAGGAGTCCCTGCTTCCCCACCAAACAGTCACCAGGAGCTGCACTGCCTCCACAATGAACTCCACAGGTAACTGTGGGATTGTCAGGTGAGTGTGACTCTCTGCCTGTGTTTATTAATGTCTGTGTGTGTATGACTGTCTGCCTCTGTGTGTCTGTGTGTATGACTGTCTGCCTGTGTGTGTGTGTCTGTGTATGACTGTCTGCCTCTGTGTGTGTGTGTATGACTGTCTGCCTCTGTGTGTGTCTGTGTGTATGACTGTCTGCCTCTGTGTGTGCCTGTGTGTATGACTGTGTGTGTCTGTGTGTATTACTGTCTGCCTCTGTGTGTGTCTGTGTGTATGACTGTCTGCCTCTGTGTGTGCCTGTGTGTATGACTGTGTGTGTCTGTGTGTATTACTGTCTGCCTCTGTGTGTGTCTGTGTGTATTACTGTCTGTGTCTGTGTGTATGACTGACTGTCTGCCTGTGTGTGTCTGTGTGTGTGAGACTGTCTGCCTGTGTGTGTATATGACTGTCTGCCACTGTGTGTCTGTGTGTATTACTGTCTGCCTCTGTGTGTGTGTCTGTGTGTATGACTGTCTGCCTCTGTGTGTGTGTGTATGACTGTCTGCCTCTGTGTGTGTCTGTGTGTATGACTGTCTGCCTCTGTGTGTGCCTGTGTGTATGACTGTGTGTGTCTGTGTGTATTACTGTCTGCCTCTGTGTGTGTCTGTGTGTATGACTGTCTGCCTCTGTGTGTGCCTGTGTGTATGACTGTGTGTGTCTGTGTGTATTACTGTCTGCCTCTGTGTGTGTCTGTGTGTATTACTGTCTGTGTCTGTGTGTATGACTGACTGTCTGCCTGTGTGTGTGAGACTGTCTGCCTGTGTGTGTATATGACTGTCTGCCACTGTGTGTCTGTGTGTATTACTGTCTGCCTCTGTGTGTGTGTCTGTGTGTATGACTGTCTGCCTCTGTGTGTATGACTGTCTGCCTCTGTGTGTCTGTGTGTATGACTGTCTGCCTCTGTGTGTCTGTGTGTATGACTGTCTGCCTCTGTGTGTCTGTGTGTATGACTGTCTGCCTCTGTGTGTCTGTGTGTGTGTGTGTGTGTATGACTGTCTGCCACTGTGTGTATGTGTGTATTACTGTCTACCTTTGTGTGTATGACTGCTTCTGTGTGTATGACTGCCTCTGTGTGTATGGCTGTCTGCCTCTGTGTGTCTGTGTGTATGGCTGTCTGCCTGTGTGTGTGTGTGTATGACTGTCTGCGTGTTTGTCTGTGTGTATGACTGTCTGCGTGTGTGTGTGTGTGTGTGTGTATGACTGTGTGTGTCTGTGTGTATGACTGTGTGTGTCTGTGTGTATTACTCTCTGTGTCTGTGTGTATGACTGACTGTCTGCCTGTGTGTGTCTGTGTGTGTGTGTGTGTGTGTGTGTGTGTGTGAGACTGTCTGCCTGTGTGTGTGTGTGGATGTCTTCCTGTGTGTGTGTGTATGGTCGTCTGACTCTGTGTGTGTGTGTGTGTGTGTCACATACAACCAATACACGCATATCACACACTGTTAATACACCCATTACAAATATCACACATAGCATACATATCACACACAGTCATCACACCTACTATCACATACACAAACAACACAGCATACATGGATGACGGGGGGGAGGGGGGCGCTGTGAAGATTTTTCGCACAGGGCGTCTAAATGCCTAAGGCCGGCCCTGGTAGTAATCCATCTAAACCTGGACTTACCTGGCTCTTTTATACCAACTTGAGCAATCCTTTTGGATATGATTGTTCTGTCCATATGGCTATACACTAATATATATATATATATATATACAGCCACAAAATTATAACCACTGATCGGTGAAGTGAATAACATTGATTATATTGTTACAATGTCACCTGTCAACGGGTTGCATATATTAGGCTGCAACAGTCAGCTCTTGAATTTCTTGCATTGGAAACAGGAAAAATGGGCAAGTGAAAACCTCTCACTGTCTTTGATAAGGGAAAAATAGTGATGGCTAGATGGTTGGGTCATCTCCAAAAAGCAAGTCTTGTGGGGTGTTCCCGGTAGGCAGTGACTAGTACCTACCAAAAACAGTGCAAGGAAGGACAACTGGTGAACTATTGTCTGGGTCATGGGTGCCCAAGACTCAATGATGCACATGGGAAGAGAAGGCTCCGTTCACACAGAAGAGCTACTGTAGCTCAAAATGTGTTTTACTGTTGCTGAAAATGTTAATTCTGGCCATGGTAAAAAGGTGTCAGTACACATATTGCATTGCAGTTTGCTGCATATGGGGCTGAATAGCCACACACTAGTCAGAATGCCCATGATGACCCCTGTCCACAATGGCAAGTGCCTTCAATAAGGACATGAGCGTCAGAACTGGACCATGGAGCAGTGGAAGAAGACTGCCTAGCCTGATGAATCACTTTTTATTTTAGATCAGGTGGATGGCCGGATGCCTGTGCATCGTTTACCTGGGGAAGAGATGGCAGCAAAATGCACTATGGGAAGAAGCAATCCGGCAGAGCCAATGGTATAATATGGGCAATGTTCTGCGGAGAAACCTTGGGTCCTGGCATTCATGTGGATATTACTTTGAAATGTACCACCTATCTATAATTTGTTGCAGACCACGTCCACCCCTTCATGGCAATGTGTTCCCTATGGCCTCATTCAGCAGGATAATGCTCTCTGCCACACTGCAAAATTGTTCAGGAATGGTTTAAAGGGAAACTCCAGTGCCAGGAAAGCGATCTGTTTTCCTGGGACTGGATGGTCCCTCTCCCTCCCACCCACCAATCCCCAGTTACTGAAGGGGTGAAAACCCCTTCAGTCACTTACATGAGGCAGCGGCGATGTCCCTCGCCGATGTCTCCTCTTCCACGCCGCTCCTCCTACTGGCTCCGCCGGCCGGCGGGCGAGACTGATCCGCCCACCAGCCGAGGAGACCTAATGCGCATGCGCGGCAATTCCGCGCATGCGCATTAGGTCTCCCCATAGGAAAGCATTGAAAACAAATTTCAATGCTTTCCTATGGGGATTTGAGCGACGCTGGAGGTCCTCACACAGCGTGAGGACGTCCAGCGATGCTCTGGCACAGGTTTCCTGTGCTATGGACCAGGAAGAGACCTCTAGTGGCTGTCTAGTAGACAGCCTTCCAATCCACCAGATACTGTAACCGACCCCTAGAAACATGAGAGTCGAGAAGGGCAGCCACCTCGTACACGTCCCTGGAGACCGCGCGAGGGTAAACGGGCCGCCCGAGGGGACGAGAGAACCGGTTACACAGCAAGGGCTTCAAAAGAGAGACGTGAAACGTGTTCGGAATACGCATGGAAGGAGGCAAGTCAAGGGAGTAGGAAACGGGGTTAACCCTACGCAACACCTTGTAGGGACCCAGAAATCTGGGAGCAAATTTCATCGAGGGAACCTTGAGACGGAGGTTCCTGGAGGACAACCATACCCTATCACCCGGAATATAAGAAGGGGCCGCAACCCTACGGCGATCAGCAAACCTCTTCTGAGCAGCTGCTGAACGAGACAGCGCAACATGGACCTGATCCCACATCTTCCGCAAAGAGGCGAGGTGCTGGTCCAAGGCGGGCATTCCCTTGTCGGAGAATGCACCGGGAAGGACAGAAGGCCGAAACCCATAAGCAACCTCAAAAGGACTTAAGCCAGTAGACGAGTGAGACACCGTATTCCTGGCAAACTCAGCCCACGGAAGGAGGTGAGACCAGTCGTCCTGGTGCGCATTAGTGAAGCAGCGCAAATACAATACCACAGACTGGTTAGCACGTTCGGCTGCACCATTAGATTGCGGGTGATAGGAGGAAGTGAACGACAAGGAGACCCCCATCTCAGCACAAAAGCCCCTCCAAAACAAATTGAGGACCCCTGTCAGACACGATATCCTGAGGAACCCCATGCAAGCGGAACACTTCTTTGGCAAACACCTGAGCCAACTGAACCACAGAAGGAAGCTTTTTAAGCGGAATGAAGTGCGCCATTTTAGAGAACCTATCCGTCACAGTCAAAATCACCGTCTGACCATCAGAAAGAGGAAGGTCTACAATGAAATCCATGGATAAGTGGGTCCATGGTTTCTTTGGTATAGACAGAGGCAAGAGTAGACCCTGGGGTCTCAAATTAGGGGACTTACACTGCGTACAGACCCGACAAGCCTGTACAAAATCTACTACGTCCTGCTTAAGCGAAGGCCACCAGAACTGTTGAAGGAGGCCCTTATAGGTTTTGGTTACCCCCGGATGACCAGCAGTTTTGGCGGTGTGAAATAAAGTTAACAGCTTTTTTCTGTCCTTTGTTTTAACATATAGTTTACCAGCCGGCGTCTCAGGGGGTGCTTGGGTTTGGTATGTCTTAATACTATCAAGAAAAGGAGATGAAACAACCAAACGGGTAGCAGCTATTATCTGAGACGCAGGAACAATAGGTACAGTAGTCAAGTTAACAAATTCTAAAGGTTCATGCTGTCGGGAGATAGCGTCAGCTTTGGCATTACGGCAACCAGGTCTATAGGTAATAACGTATTGAAAACGTGAAAGTAGTGGGAGTTGGCACCCAGACCACTCCAATGAGCAGAAGTGGTCTGGGTGCCTACAGTGTCCCTTTAAAGAACATGACAAAGTGTTCAAGGTATTGCTTTAGCCTCCACATTCCACCAGAAATTAAATCCATGAAGGCTCCTCTTTGAAACTTGCAAGATTTAAAGGATCTGATGCTACTGCCTTGGTGCCAGATACTACAGAACATGCAGAGTGGTGTTGTGCAGTCTATTCCTAGAAACATTGGAGCTGTTTTGGAGACAGGAGGAGGACATACACAGTATTAGGCAAGTGGTTTTTAATATTGTGGCTGATTAGTGTATACATTGTGGTACATAATTACCACTGGTGGGGGTGTGGCCTGGACGCTGAACAAGATGGACGCTTAATCACAGTGCTCCGCTCCACCAAGCACTCCACAATAGGCTACAGCCAACAAATGGGCCATAACTGACGCTCAGATCACCCCCAAACCCCGAGGGGTACACAGCTAAAACCCCAACAAGGTCCGATGGACGGATATGAGCAATCCCAAAGGGGCCCGAACAGCGAGGCAGAGACGACAAGATCTGCGCCGCCATCACCGGCCTCAACGGCCTCAACTGAACCATCAGCCTTGGACCGCATAGGGGAAGAACTGCGCCTCATAGCGACATCAATGGCCACTAAAAACGACTTACTATCGCACACCACCGCAATACAAGATGCCCTCCAGGCGGATATAGCAGGGATTCGAACGGAGGTCGGAGCCCAAGCAGGAAACTTCCCTTAGACGCAGGCAGTTCGGATCACCGCGACGGATACAGCGATCTCCCAACAAGGAATACTACTACTTACCATGAAACGCAACATGGAAGACGTCGACAACAGGGGCCGACGATGCAACATTAAAGTGCGTGGAGTCCCTAAGACAGATGGAGGAGAGAAAGTAGAGGAGCTGCTATCTGACCTGTTTAAAAGCATACTGCAGCATGAGGCTCCACCCCGCTTAATTTGATAGAGCGCACAGAGCTTTGCGACCTCGAGCACAGGGAGAAGGCCCAAGAGATTTAATCTGCTGCCTCCATTTGTACCAAATCTAATAGGCAATAATGCACAAAGCCAGGGAAAGACCCACGTGGCCCTACATGGGCGCCCAAGTTGCCCTATACAATGATCTATCCCCTTTGACGCTAGATGCAAGAAGGGCAATCCGACCGGTAACCTCTATCCTCCATGAGCACAACATCCCATATAAATGGGGATTCCCGTTCGCCCTCCTGGCACGCCACCAAGATGGATGGATCTCCGCTAGAAGCCCTGACGAAGTCCTGCGCCTGGTGAAAGAGCTGGGGCTGCTGCCCACCCCGGTCCCTAACTAAATACTAGACCCGCTGGGACCGAGACCCCGACCCCAGCAGGTACCCCGGAGGCGCAGAGGAGGATCCCCACCAGGACCCCCACCAAGACGACACCCGGACCAGGGAGACCACGCGGAGTGAGTACACTTACCACCCCGCTGGCCCCAGTCACCTTAGCTGTTGCCCTACCAGCCCTGAGCCTCGAGCTCCTCTACCAGGGACAGACCCAACCCAGCCTGATCCGAGGGGCCCCCACTACTCCCGCTGACACCTGACGGGCGGGATAATACGAGACGATTTGGGGAGGGGGAATATGGGTGATCACACAGCTATAGAAGTCCCCCACATCCAATTCCCGACACATCTCTAAGGGACCTCTGAAAGTCTTATGCCCACGACCCCCCCCCACCGCCGGGAGGCTGGAGGGAAACTGAAGCACGGAATTGGGTAAGCCACCCCACACACCCCGTAGGTTCGGGGGGATTTTGGGTGGGATAAGGGGAAGACGGGAACCGTCCACAAAGGGGACCCTGGAGCAGGGAGACTACTTCCCAAAACCCGACCTAGACGAACACAGCTGCAAGGCGGCCCTCTACAACCAGAGAGCATTACCCAGACTCCACACGCTCAGAGATCACTGGGACTAGAAATGCTACACAACCCGCAGTGATAACTGTAACCGCAGGCCATCACTTGGGCCTAACAGTTTCCAGTGACTAAATGACTCAAGCCACATTGCTGACCATGATGAGGTTTACTGTGGGAAGGGGGACAACCGTATTTAGGGGACAAAGGGGAACGAAACACACACACACGCCAAAAAAAATAATATCACTCTATAAATGAAACGAGGGACCCACGACAACAGAAAGATGATCATTTGGAGTTACGATTGGGACAGCACCCCCAGGTGGGGAAAGGGTATGGTGGAACATAAACACCACACACTACACACATCATAGGCGCACCAAACTAACACACAGCTAGATGGGATATCCCATACTGGGCTTAACACTTAGCCTTGTAACAAGGGGGGGAGTAAATACATAAACAATCACCCCAAACCCCCACACATGCACAAATAACTCTTAGCAGCCCCATGATACTCTCGGTTAAGGGGGGTCAGCAATGGAAAGATAGGCAAAGCAGGGGAGGGCTGGCTATACACAATGAAAATAGAGGGGAAACCAAAATTCCGAAACAGGGGAGGGGGAGGTGGATGCAGGTCTGGAAACTGGACAGGAGCGGGATGGAGGGGGGGAAAGATAGGGTGACGACGGGGGAGCGATGTGTTTTCATTATGTTCCGGCCTGTTTTGCCGAGCTTTATAATTGTTTTTATGTTTAATATGGAATTCTTTTATATACGCAGGTTACAAGCACCTCAGGGCGAGGTGAAGGCTGACCACACACTACCTCCACACCTAGACGACAAACTTGGAAGGTACTTAGGCCACGTACCTCAACCCACACTGTTTCGAACGGTGGGACTCAAGAAGGGCTGCATACCAGTCTGGATACTGGGGCGGACCCCAAGGGTACCCCACCGTAGCACGGGTCTCCTCTTTCAGAGGACAAGACACGGTTGGGAGGTTTAACCCCATCCCAGTGGTGATGCCCTCATCCACGGGCACCAACCTTGACTTCCTTCTTCTCTTCTCATCCACTTTTCTTTCCAAACTTCTCCTTCATCTAATTGTCCCAACCCCAACCGAAACTCCAGAACAAAACCTACCCGAAGAACTATTTCTGTAACCACCCAACGCACCGCAAAACAGGCGTGGCTATCCTTCTAGTGGCGAAATTAGAATTCCAAGAGATGGATGCAATACGCGACCCCCAGGGCCGGTATCTGTTCCTGAAGGGAAACATACTGAGCAAAACGTATACCTTCGCCTCCATATACGTGCCCAATAGAAGACAAGCACAATTTCTTCGGAACACATTGGCTAAACTACAACATTTTGCGGAAGGTACCCTTATCTTAGGGGGCAATTTCAATGTATCTCTGGATCCTGTTTTGGTTCAAAATGGCTTTATTCAAACATAAACATTTCAGGGCGTGCCCTGAGCAATGTATAACAGCATGAATCTATAGATTGAACAAGCAAACAGAACATAGTGGACGCGCAGGTCCCATCGTAGAATGTGTGAACATCACTCGAAAAATTTTATGTATTATACAGATATGGTATTTGATTACGTTTAACACGTTAGGGTAGTCATATGAGTGACCGGTTTGCTGCTCGAGGAGAGGTATACTCGTAAGTGTGTACTTTGTGTCTGCCTATTGGGTTCCATTAACGGTACCTTATCACCTCTAGGCCTCTTACTCTTCGGGATGATGAAGGGTATCGGTCCTGCGTTATTGGTCAGTTTCTGGTCATGAGTGTGTCTTATTTGCGTTATGTGATCTCAGGATAAAGGTGTTTGCTCCCATTTAGATATGTGATTGTGAGTAAATGACACAGCTGTTCGTAATCTCGGGTTGAGAGGGGCTGCGGCTGTTATTCAATTAGTACAGAAATCATTGTTGGAAAATTTAGAGAGAAGATGAGTGAAAAATGAGTAGAGAGAGAGAGAGAGGGGAGAGGGGAGGGGAAGGGGAAAGCGGATTGAAGGAAGGATGGGCAAGGTGGTGTAGAGGGGCGAGGGTCCCCATGGTATTGCACGTATCGTATCTGATGTTAGTCCCCATCCTGGATCCTGTTTTGGACTCGTCAACAGACCATAGCAGTATTCCTCAACCTAGCATCAGTTCAATTAGAAGGTCACTGGGTGACATGGGCATGGTAGACTGTTGGAGGACCCCCAACCGAAACACAGAAGACTATACATATTACTCCGCAATATACAACCGTTACTCCCGTATCGACTACATATTCACCAGACAAATCGGGCTACCACGATTGCTCTCAGCCAATATTGAGCCGGCTACATGGTCGGATCACGGGGCGGTCCGCAACACACTGGAATCCCCACTTTTTAGATCTACCAGATGAACATGGAGGCTCAATGAAGCGTTGCTCCTAGACCCGGGAACACGGGAACAGATCTTGCGAGACCTGACACACTACTTCCAAGACAATGGAACAACAAACATATCTCTGATCTCGATATGGGAAGCACATAAAAGCGTGATCCGAGGCTCGATCATTCGTATTGCTTCCCAAAAGAAGAAAAAAACACAAAGAAATGGCCGACCTTTATCAACAGATCACCACCCTAGAAGTGCAACACAAAAGATCCCAATTAGTGGCGACGTACGGGGAACTAATGCAAACCATAAGGCAACTTAAGGAACTCTTGACGAAGCGCTACCTATGCTCCTTACAACAATCCAAGGCATTCTTCTACACACACGCCAACAAGGGAGGGCGATACCTCGCAAGACTCCTGAAGGGAAACGCCCCCCGCGTCCAGGTACACAAACTACACCTCTCCTTGGGCACCACTTCCACACACCTGACTGATATTGCGGAAGAATTCAGGACATATTATAACACGCTATACAACCTACGGACCCAGGAACACCATAATATCATGGATGCCGACGACGTCCGGATTCAAGAATACCTACGAAATGCAGGGCTGCAGAGGCTACAATTAGAAACGACAACCGCACTAGACGACACGATCACAGAGGAATCACAGAGGAGGAACTCGCGGCGGCACTGAAGTCGACAAAAACTGGAAAGGCACCGGGACCGGACGGATTCCCCACGACATACTATAAAACCTTTACAACGATGCTACTACCATGGTTGACAAAAGCCGTCAACGCGATTGCAGAAGGAGGGAATTTCGGAGCCGAATCTCTGGCAGCAACCATAATAGTCCTTCCAAAACCCGGCAAAGGCCTGATGTGCTGCGGTACTTATCGCCCGATCTCTCTTCTTAATGTGGATACCAAGCTATTTACGAAAGTCCTGTCAAATAGACTCAAAGCTCCATTACCGGGCCTGATACACGTGGACGAAACAGGATTCATACCAGGACGAGAAGCACGGGACAGCACGCCGCGCTTATTCGCAATACAACACCTAGGGAAGGGGTCACAACGACGCCTCCTACTCTCCACAGACGCCGAGAAGGCATTTGATCGGGTACAATGGCCATACATGATAGTCACTTTACAAGAAATGGGAATGGGGCAAAAATTCCTCACGTGGATAAGAGCCCTCTATAGCAACCCTCGGGCAGCAGATAGAGTTAATGGAGCACTCACAGCCGACTTTAAGATCTCTAATGGCACGCGACAGGGGTGTCCCCTGTCCCAGTTACTTTTCGCCATGACGCTAGAGCCCCTGTTACAAACGATCCGCCCAAACCAGGACATTCAAGGATTCCCCTGGCAGGGAGTGATGCATACGCGGATTACCTTCTCTTCTTCGTCATCAGCCCAAGAACCACGCTACCATGCCTATTGGCAGAGTTTGAAAAATTTGGCCTACTCTCGGGATTCAAACTCAACTTGGCCAAATGTGAGGTGCTGAACGCAACGCTCCCAGAGGAGGACTATAGAACATTAGAGATGATGTTCCCTTTTAATAGGTGCAGTAACAAAATGAAATATCTTGGAATATGGATAACTCCAGACCTGAGAGACCTATACCACCACAACTACACCCCCCTACTAAAAACTTTAATAACAGACCTGGCAAATTGGTCATACCTACACATCTCCTGGCATGGACGCATTGCGGTCCTCAAAATAAACATCCTACCACGACTCCTCTACCCCTTCCAGACAATCCTGTTCGCCATACCAACCTCATTCTTCGCCAAACTGAAGTCAGCAGTCCTACGATATGTCTGGAGAGGTGAGCGCTCAAGACTTAAACACGAAACACTATGCTTACCCAGACAATACGGAGGACTAGCCTTACCCGACTTTAAAAAATACTATCAAGCCACAGTCCTGCAACGTATACTAGATTGGCATACGAACACTGAGCAGAAACAATAGGTAGCCCTAAACACCGAAGGGAACAGTGCAGCTTTGCACTCCACCATATGGGACACAGTGAGGTGCAACACAATGACGAAAGGGGACGACACAGGACCGGTGACTCAGACGCTGCACAGTTGGAAACCAATTAGAGAGCAAAAACACATATCACCAACACCAAGCCCTCTACTACCAATCACCTATAACCCCAAAATAGGGGGAGGAATCCCCACAAGAACATGGCCACTCTCGGAAGACCAGGGACATATACCTATACACACAGTCCTTCAGAATGGGATGATGCGACCCCTAGACTCATTACTAAACAGCAAACCATTCAGATAATACTCCGATATCTACAATTGAAACATTTCTATGACACGCTTCGCAATAGAGAGCGCTTAAACCGAGAGCTCACGTGGTTCGAGGAATGCTGCGCAAAGGCCACCGAGCTAGACAAAACGATCTCCACACTATAACAACACCTCCTAACCGGACATCTAAGCAAACACGACACGTTCCGGAGAAAATGGGAGACACTCCTTGCGAAACCACTCAAACAACAACAGTGGGACAAAGCCTTACTCTGGCATAACAAAAGCACTATTAGCTCACAATTCCAGGAAACAAACTACAAGCTGTTGGCGACTTGGTATAGAACTCCTTCTCTCCTCCATAGGATGTTCCCAGTGACATCACCAATGTGTTTGAGATGCCTGACTGAACGGGGCACCACGATACACATCTGGTGGGAATGTAGCGCAATCATTCACTACTGGGAAATGATTAGACGTAATATACAGGAGATCTTAGGCGAGGTGACTGAATGGACAGCCGAACTGGCCCTACTCCACATATCACCGATGCCAATCTCCCGGTATAAAAGATCGATCTTAAGACACCTATTGAACGCAGCCAAAGCGATCATACCAGTATACTGGAAAAAACGGAAATACCCCGGAGAGAAGAATGGATACGCAGAGTGGAGGTAATACAGGGAGCGGAGGCGATACACGCATCTCTCCTGGGCAGAGCCAGCAAACATGCGGAGACCTGGCTACTATGGTTCATGTTTATCTCTAGGGGCCTCTAGGTGAATGATAGAAGGGTTACCCGCGTGGAGGGAGGTGCCGGCATGGGGGCCGGTGTGCGGGGCCGGCCCCTCGGCATCGCGCGAGCACAAGGCAAGACCCCCCCCCACTCCCTCCCCCTTTGCCGCCCTTATTTTTTTCCCCCCACCTCTCTCCTCTCCGACCTACTCTTCTTATCTCTTTCATCTTTATCCTAAATGACATGCCAGAAGACACCTACACTACACATAGATAGACGGACGTATACCCAAGACCTCACACGCCTCACGACAAAAACGACGACATCTCTGAATGGCACACCTGAGATCAGACATGCTAACACACACTGAGATTGAACTTACACCCTACGCTAACACAAGACATATTCAGGAAGAAACATCAGTTACTGAGACCACGTAAAGACCTCGCCCAATAAAATCAGCGAAACAAAACCAGCTAATACAAAGACGCAAAAACCCCAAGTATAGCATACCCCGTAATGTGGGGTGATAGACGAGCTGAAAGGGGAGACACGCCCGATTGGCTACTGTCAGAAATTGCTCACCAATAGCGACACGGACATATGAAGACTGACAGTAAACGACGAAAGGTGCTGTAACTAGCCTAACTAACGGACATTAACATGCCCGTCAAAGAATACTACACCACAAAGCCTACACCGAACACCCGACAACCACAACAATGAATCTTGAGACGATGGAAACGTCTTAAACATACTAATATACAAACTTGTACTACTCACGATAACTGTAAAATGTTATATAATTGTAACTCAATACAGGACCTGCGTGTCCACAAGGCTGTAGCTACGTTCACTTTCTACTGCTCATTTTCCCTACAAAATAAAAGATTTTCAAAAATTACCACTGGTGCCCGTGGCAAGGGAAATTGCCTCCTTCTTGTCTGTCCAATATGCATGAACCCTATAAGCAAAATAGTTGTTAACTAACTTCTGTCTACAGGAGAATATACCACCTGGCAAAAATGCCACAATAGGTATCTCAAAAATGAATACACCTATAATGCACAAATCATATCAAACAACAGAAAAAAGTATAATCTATATTCAGCGGATATCAATTACGGTGGCAGCTAGGTATTTTTTTTTCTTTGTTGTGTTTGTTGTCTGAAATTAACATTTGTTTACTGTCAAAAGTACCTAACAGCACACTTTAAAAAAAACATTGGCTTCTAAGTGTCAAGCTGTTATGTTAAAAATGTATAAAAGATAGTTTGCAACTGACATCTACAGATGTGACTAAGAACACTGAGAAACATTTAACAATCCCTATGGAGAGAGATCTCTGCATGTATAAATTATATAGGAAAGTTTATTTGGCCAAGTTCAGCAACATAAAGCAAGAATTGTCCTTATTGAGCTATAAAACCGGTTGATTTAATTCCTTCCTCTATTATCAACAGATTAAAAAGCATTATCCATCTGATAATTCATGCAAAAAAAAACAAGAATTGGCAATGAACTCACAGTACAGCACAGTACATGATGGAGCAAGGTTATGATAAGCACGTTTCATGTGTACCAACAAGTACTTTGTCAAGATGACAGTTCCTCAACAACCAGTCCACAAATTAAAACAATTACCTGGAATTTAGAGATTATCCAACTGTGTTCTATTTCAGATATTAATAACTAGACTGTTAATAGCCCTGAGAGAACCCTTTAAATTGAATGGAATTTAGAGATTCCCCAGTTGTGTTCCATTTCAGACATTAATAAATATGGACTGTTGACAGCCCTGGTAATGTGATTTGAGAACCACTGATTCATCCAGTGGAATTTTATTGATATTTACAAGTTACTGAATTTTTCCCTTGCAAATACATCAAGCAGAGACATAAGATATAAATAATTTATATTTTTTATATTCTAAATATTACTTGCTAATTAACAATCTAATACGTAGTATCATGTGATGTAAATTATTTTGGGATCTTGTATACAATATGTTTGTGATATCTGAATGTTTTTTTTTTTGCATTCTGCAGTGATTTATCACATATTCTTACAGCTCATCTTGTAGATGAAAAAACCGTTTAAACCCCACAATCATGTAAAGCAGGCTTCCCCAAACTCCGGCCCTCCAGATGTTGCTGAACTGCACATCCCATGATTCTCAGCCTAACTATGCCATTCATAGAATCATGGGAGTTGTAGTTCAGCAACATCTGGAGGGCCGGAGTCTCCAGATAAATTAAAGAGAAGTGGACCAAGCACTCTACTTACCACTTTTGTCCAATTTTCCGTTTACAACTACTCTCTAACCTCTCTCTTTAGGCCAGAGTTCTATCCAAGAACACCTTTTTTCATATAAACCAACTGATTTCAGTTTTACTAGTAACCTTTTGTGTGGAACTGTATCAAATGTCTTAGCAAAATCCAAGGATCACATCTACTGAAACTAACTACTAACTCTATCTACTAACTTCTTCATAGAATGCAATCAAGTTAGTTTGGCATGTCCGGTCTTTCATAAAAATATGTTGTTTTTTGCTAATGTTTTTTTTTTTTGTTCAAAATTTGTGCTTGAATTTTATCCCTTAAAAGCCCTTCAAATAATTTCCCAACCGTAGATGTTTAGCTCACTGGCCTGTAGTTTCCGGATTGAGCTTTTGAACCCTTTTAAAATACAGGCACTACACCTGCTGTTCCCCAATTCTCTTGTACAATTCCTGAAAGAAAATAATCCTAAACAATTAAAAACAGTGGTATGAATATTTTTACACCAAGCTACCTAAGCACACGTGGGTAAATGCCATCTGGTTTACCAACCTAGGTCTCTGTTTACATTACTTTATTTAATTAATCAAGCACTTGATCCTGTGTTAACCAGTTACCTGTTTGCTGTAAGGCTTTTATAACAGAGATTAGCAAATCTACAGCCATAGATTCTTATTCCCTATATACTGAATAACAAATTATTTATATTTTCTGCCATGATTAACTCATTTATCGCACTTTTCAAGAGACCAACACTTTCACTCTTAACCTTTTTGGCATTGACTTAAAAAAAAACTTTTTGGGGTTGGTCTCGCTCTCTTTGGCTACAAGCTTTTCATTTTCAAGTTTACCACAATTTAATTGCTCTTTTGCATGCCCTCTTTCCATGCTTATATTTGTTATAGGATGCAATCAACCACTCTAATTTAAATGTTTTAAATGCCCTTTTCTTATCTTTTTAACATTTGACTGACCCTTGTACTAAGCCACATTGGTTTCCATTGGCTTCTTTTGTATTTTTGTTATACCAATGGTGTGTATTGAGCAAGGCACTTTTGTAGAGTTTGTTTAAAGACCTTCCATTTACCTTTTTGCTATTGTCTGTGAATATTTCATGTCAGTCAATTAGTTGTACAGATGCCCTTAACCATTAAAATTAAAGAGGAACTTTCAGATAGTGACCATTCCTCATCCCTTCACCCAAAATAATGACATTTTGGAGTTTAACTAGGGTGAATAATGTAGAAGAGGCAAGTAAAAATATACTTACCCCTACTGCACTTTCACGTGATGTCTCACATTCCCATTCCATGATGCCTCGGTGTGTACATACATGCGCAGGTATTTAATACTGCGTACAAGTAGGCACACTCAGAATTTTCTGCAACAGTGTCATAAACACATTTACATACTTTGCCTGGGTTTGGCTGGCAAAGTTAAAAACCAACGACAAAATACTAATTAAAAAAGGACCACTAATAGCTATTTAACCCCTTAAGGACACATGACATGTGTGACATGTCATGATTCCCTTTTATTCTAGAAGTTTGGTCCTTAAGGGGTTAAAGCACAATTGCTAACAAATTACTAACTAAAAAGTTGCTAAGAGACAGTTCCTCTTTAAGGGGAGATTTATCAAGACAAAAAAGGAGATATTCTGGGTGTAGTTATTTGGCACTTTGCATCAGAATAGAACCAGTATTTTCCTTGATAATCTTATTTTAGTTATGTCCATTTAACTGTTCATTAAAACATATATGTATTCTTATACAATGCATTAAATGAGCCCATTTTTAAAGTAACCTAAAATAGTGCTAAAAAATTAAATATTTTATACTCAGTTTTCTAATTTTTTAAAATTGTTTTAGGAAATGTAAATGTAATTCATAGTAGCGTTTTGCCACGCTTTATATCTATTGGATTTTTTTTTTTGCACAAACAAGCATTCAGTTTAGCAACAAGATCATTTTTTGAATCGCATTGTTTAATATCCTTTCGCCTAACTACAATCCTTCTGCTGTCTTTTATTCACACCCCCGCTTTCTTATTCAAGCTTCTCATTTACTAAGCCCTGAGTTGAGACAGTCTTGCTTTTGATTTATTGGCCAAATCTTTTGTAGATGGTTCCTGATGAAATATTAAACAGCAACACACATTTAACTAGTGTTCTGACATCTCTTTACTTGCTACATGATAGACACGCTCCCTATCACTTAACAAATCCGTACACTGGGCATTGTGGCATTCAATTAACCACTGTATATCTCCTAATACATTTCGAGAAGGATCTACCATATCATTTAATCATTCGAGGTACACTTTATCTACTATAGCCACATATTACAAAATTGTAATATTTCAACTCCATGTGATTAATTATGAAAGTATATTTTTTATAGTAATAATTTAACTACTGCCTTTTCGAAGTTAACATGGCACAATCATAAATAAAACAGCGCATAAAAAGCTTGTTATTCTAGTCGATTTGTTTCACGTCAGATATTTTACGTAATGGTAATAAACAATGATAGAAGCCTTGTCACTGATTTAAATGGGCACTAAGCACTGTAAATAGTGCTATAGCTCATTGTAATGGTTATAGCGCTATAAGTTAATGCGAGCTATTACCCAGGTTTCTGTCAAATTGTTCTGATGTGGTTTGACAAAAACTAAGAGCCTTCCCCGACACCAATAGCCTGGCCTCTCAGCAAAAGCCTGATAGCATGAACATTATCCTTTCACAATCTTAATGGGAGTGATAGGCTGAGAGTGGTGAAGTATAAAGACTAGAATAAATTGTTGTGTTGTTTATAGTATCCTTTTGAGTAAATTAATAAACATACATATGTGTAACATACCAGAGATAACAAAACATTCCCTATAAAAAAAACTAATACTTTGATTCACAATCAGACAATGCTGCACACCAAAAGTGCCTTGAAAAGCAATCCATTGTTTAACAAAAACAAGAAACAAACGTGTTAAAGATCACAAAGTGCATATGTTGAAAACAGTGTATATAACCATCACAATATCCCATATATCGGAAACCCAGTAATTCCCCACTGTTGAATCTCTCTATCTCCATTTTCAGATTGCCAGTCCAAATTCACATAAATAATAAATAATGATGTCTATTTCTTTCTCTGCTGCTCTCCCACATAGCCTGACTCTCTTGCCTCCTACCCTTATAGGCATTGCTTTACCTTAGACTGATAGCAAGCAGGAGAGATGCTCTTAAAACAGACATATTGAGCACATCCTTATCTTTGTGCCGATCAGCATAGATTGAATTAACTGATGGTAAGGGAAAAAGGCAGTTTTTAAACCTTGTATTTTACAGAATTGTAGACATTTGCTAGTAATTCTGCTATCACAATGCATAGATAAAATGTGATGTTCAATTATTTAAGATAAAATTGTATTTGCCATTACAGATACCCTATAAACAATAACAATAATAAATTCAAATTAACATCAGAAAATATTTCTTGCTTAATGCCACAAAAAAAAAAAAAAAAGTGTTGGTGCTCGAACAAAACACACACCATAACCACCTCCCCTGTCATGTAGAAGCAATGTTAACAAATCCACAAGAATGATTTCTTTTTAATCGATTAATACATTAAACCATTTTAAACGTGATTTACAAAAGATAAATGCATATCATAATTACAGACACATACACAAGTCATCTATTATACACTAAATTGGACATCGCAGTCCTAACAGATCTACCCTGGACTAGGAGATAATGGTCCCCAGCCAGTCCCCACAAGCAACACAATTTTGCAAACATTCAAGCAACATCATCCTTATTCAACATAGTGAATACTTTATTAATTGATTAACAAGAAATCATTATTGTGGATTTTAAGACAGATAAGTGCAGAGAGTAGAACAACATTTTGATCTGGTTATCTTCATCAGCTCCTTTGTGTAGCCCTTACGTGCTATTAATCACATGACGTGATTTGGTGCAATCAATTATACAACTAATATATTTTACATAAATTTTAATAGGAAACAAGTTGCTCACAGCCTTTACATTTCTCAGTAACTGTATCTCATCAAATCCAATGCATATATTATAGATAATGTCAACCTTATGTAAGTAATAACTGTAGTATCCCACCAAGGACAGAGGACATTGTCCTTCTTCTGAACCAAAATAAACCTAGAATTTGTGCTGTCTTTGTTTCACCACAATTTAAGTGCTTCTTTTAAGTGCACCCATACTTTTAAAGGATGTTAATTGCTTTCTTTTAATATCCTATATAGATAGATAACGCAATATTAAAGATATACTATAGGCACCCAGACCACTTTTTCTCATTGAAATGGTCTAGGTGCAATGTCCCGGTCCCTCTTACTCCTGTAATGTAAAACATTACTGTTTTAGAGAAACTGCCATGTTTAAATTGCACTACTAAGACTATCTGTAGAGGCTGTCTAGCAGACAGCCAGTAGAGACGCTTCCACGAGC
Source organism: Pelobates fuscus (assembly GCF_036172605.1). Taxonomy (NCBI): domain Eukaryota; kingdom Metazoa; phylum Chordata; class Amphibia; order Anura; family Pelobatidae; genus Pelobates; species Pelobates fuscus. Next base: position 76,461,133 of record NC_086327.1, read on the forward strand.
TTCACAGAGTTTGTCTCCATAAAACAACACTGGACATACACTCTTCATGAGGACATCCAGCTTCAGAGATAATTCCACAGCAAAGACTAAGCCTGTAGGTAAGTCCTAGTGCAGTGTTTACATAAAAAGCATGCATGGACAGGCTGTGGACATCAGAACAACTACATTACTGGTGACTAAAGTGTCCCTTAAACCCTTATGATAAATTAACATTAACCATTTGGCACTCCAGATGTGGTGGATGTTGCCTATCCCTGCCCTAACCCTAACTCAGAGAGATTATCTCTGCTGGCAACACTGATATCAGCAGAGGGATTTCTCAGCTCACTCAGCTCACTGAAAATCATCTATGCCAACAAGGAAGACAACATAAACATTTCACTTTCTCTTTTTCCCCACTATGTCCAAAGGCAAAAAACAGCAACATTTATAATATTGACAGAGACGGAGCCAGTATGGATGTGCACTGTTATAGGATAGATTTAAATAAAGCAGTATAGGTATATACATTTAATTAGATTGTCCATATCTCACAAAAACATATTTTCAAATGATGAGGGATAAGCACAAAAAAATAATAACATATTCTAATTAATTAGTTCCTTAGTTCCTCTTTAATGGCATAATAAAATTATAAAACAAAGACTGAAACATGATTAAACTATTAAGAAATATATAAAGAAACAAAAGTATGTACATAGGAGAACAAGTGACTAAATTGTAACCTGTTCTTTATCTTATAAAAAAAAAAATATTACTATTATCTCAAAAGATTAATCTACTCCTATGTGTCATCACATTGAAATTTAGGCATCAACCAAATATTACCTATTCAACTTATGTGAGACACAGTTCAATATGTTAATCACCATCCACCTCAGAGTTTGCACATTTACTTGAAATCTAAGATGACTCATCTACTGCCCAGCTTCTATTTATTGTGCTGAAACAATTTAGTTAACCTTTTCTGCATGGATATTTAATGCTAATATATCAACTCTCAGATCATTTGGATGATTTCTCCACAATAAACCTACCCATGTCAAATACATATGCTTGATTAGAATTTACCCCTTAATTGCAATCCATTGTGGGGAACGTATCACACACACACACACACACACACACACACACGTGTAAACTGTTTTAAAAATAAACACATTACAAAAAAGAGTGTCAACAATATACCGTATATCACTGCATAATGGTAACCGATTTTATGCCTAATTTAATTCATTAGCTTAAAAATGGGGGTGCGACAATTATGCGGTGTGCAACCATAATGTGAAGCTTTATTTTTTGCAATATTATATATGCAAAGTTTTGTTGTTGTTTTTTTTAACAGTTTTGTAACAGTTGCTGATAACATAACATAGCATATTTTCTAATGCATTACGTAAGCTCTGATACTGATCCCTGTCCTCCTGTCATTGTTTAATACATTACATAAATAAAATGCACGAAAATACAATAAACTGATAGGTAATAAACCCTCTCTTCAGTATAAGATTAGTCGGATACTCGCCATCAGTTTTTAAGAATAACAGCAAAAACAGTAATAGTCGATAATGCGTCTATTACATGATGAAGTGAATTTGAACCAATTTTTGGACTGAAAAACCAGGGTGCGACTATTATGCGATGAAATACAGTAACTTTGTACATAATCTGCTGCTCTGAATCTGAAAGTGGTCCTCTATGTGTCCAGTAATGTAGTATTTTAACCTGAGTGAATACTACAAACACTGATGTTGTTTGTAAGTACTAGACTTGAGCCTTTGGTTTCACAAATTGCAATTCATATATATTTTAGGTGATTGGTGGGCTGTCCAAATTACATAAGTGCCATATGGACTAGATCAAGAAATAACCAGAAATGGACAATAAATGAACATTCTTGATTGTTTCATGATTTAAGTTCCAGTCGTTGCGCTAAAATAACAACTGATGGTTTGGGGACAACCAATAAATGTTGATGTTATTCACAAATCAAGTGAAAAGAGACCAACTACTACTGGGCTAGCTCAAGCTTTCATAGAGGAGGTGACTAGTTTACTAGAGGAGCGCCAGGGACTCCTGGCACCATTACCACGACAGCATGCTGTTGTGATTATAGTGCTTGGAGTGTTCTTTTAAAGTGCTAGCACCACTTGATTTCATTCCTGCCTACATATAGCTTTCTTGTGTTCCAGACCATATCTATGTTTTCCTATGTTCTTCTGTCTGTTTGCTTCCTTTAAGGTTTTAACCAGTACCAACATGTTCAATTGTTTTTCTATTTGTCTCTCTATTTATCTCAGGCAAGGTTCTCTTTTGTTGTACTACTTTACTAATTTTAGTTATACACTTTTAGTTTAGGGTTAGTGTAAGACACAGTTATAGATGTTTAGTGGTACCATGACATGTTAGCAAGATTAAGATCACTCATTAGGTGTAACTAAACTTCCAACTTTCGCCATCTGCACCAGATACTATTGCTAGTCTTTTGTATTTTTGTTTGATTATATTTCATGCCTTGTGGCAAATATTTCCATGCGACTATAAATGTCTGCATCACTCTAACTCTGTTCCTAAGCAGCCTTGCTTCTTCCTAGGATGAGCCAAAAGCACCAGTAATCTACTAGTCTTAACCCTTACCATACTAGATGCACACTACTGCAGAGGTACCCCACATTTGGCCAATGTCAAGGCCAATTAGGAAGTGTAGTTATCCTGGAGTAGGAGCCATGTAACCAATAATGCAACCTGGGTTCACATAAACTAAATTACATTTCATTCTAGGTCCATTGCACTTTTCCTACGTCCCAGATTTGCTAATCACTGAACACCATGTTTTAATTAAATTCTAGCCATCTAATATGTTTAATGATGTAACGTATCGCCTGGCACCCCGACTGGGTACCTCCGTTAAAGGATGCTCCTAGCGCTCCTGAGGACTTCAAGCACTGCAGCAGACACCACAACCACCGACTCAGAGAAGCATAGGAATCCTCTCTAGCATATGAATGCTGTATACAGCCGAATAGGAAAACCCATACGAATAGGTTTACACTCCTAGCAGTCAAACTGGAACAGCATACAGTAAATCCTCCCCCAATAATGAGACGACACTTCACTTTGAGGGTTAAGCAGGAACTGAGGCTGGCACTCCCAGCCTGGTTTTTATTACAGTTGTTGAGAATACAGGACCGGCCACAGGGAGGGACAAAACAACCAATCAATCTGTACAATACACACAGACACTCCCACACAAAATCCTCCCCTCTGCCTGTAACAGGATTACTGAACACAGTGGGTAATCTCATTATCACAGGCAGAAGAATACAGTTTTATGAAACATATCACAGGGACCCCAAAACATGCAATAACCCCATATAAAGTATATCCTCAGAACCAGGGGATCTGGGTGAACCACATATCCAAAATTCACCCAGATCCATTCAGTAGTTTGGAAGATACAGTTTAATGCAGATTCCGCAGAACATATACAGATTATATAAAAAATAATTACTGTATAATGTGTCCCCTGTTGTATAGTTTAAAACTACTGCACGATGTCGTTGTGTACCAAATACCGGCGAGATGGCACCGTGTAGAAAAGTCACAACAATGTCTGTGAGTTAAAATGGCCGCCATCCATTGTTCTAACCATGTGCTTCATCCATTGTTCTCACCATGTGCCTCTGATACATGACATGGTGGCCACCCAGTAACTCCACAGTATGTCCCCAGATGGTTTTTAAAGGGCCAGCAGCAGCACCATACAAATCCAATATGCCCAAATATTGTACTTGAAGGGCCAAATAACCCAGGGGCCATAGTCAGCAGGTAGGAGGCGGGCAAACAGGCTTCTCCAATGCCCAGTGGCGAGGTTGGTTTCGCCACAAATGAAAATTAAGACATCTAACCAATAACTAAGAAATGTTGTCTTATTACATTTATAACACAGGGTAAGTAAAAATTGTAATGGTAGTTGCAACTGTATAATTTTCATGGTATGGTAATTGTAATTCCCAAATATTAGTTTTCTTGCTCTATTTCTCTTTGCTAAACTGATTCTAACCTCAATATCTGCATGCCTCCTCCACCTATAACTAATGTTCTATATAACCCAGATTCCTAGAGGATCAAGCAAATGTACTAATTATTTTGGATTCTGCAAACACCCATGTGCGGATGACACCAAGATATTCCTCTCCTCCCTTGATCTATCTCCCAATGTCACAGAATGAGTTTCCAGTTGCCTTTCTTCCATCTTCAACTGATATCCTCCTACTTTCTGAAACTCAAATTGTCTAAAACGGAGCTTCATATCTTCCTTCCTTTTATAAAAATAATGATAACCACCCTCTGTTGCTCTCCTTGCAAGCTGTAGGGGCACACATCAACCAGTCTTCTGATTATAGCCTCACCTTTGCACCTCATATCCAGTCTGTCGCCATAGCCTGCCAATTCCACCTTAACAACATTGTCTGCATGTGCCCCTTTATTCAAAGTAGCTGGTTTTTGCACTTGTAATTTCTCAAATTTCACAACTACTTCAATTCTCCTAATTGGTCTCTCCAGGTCTCCAGGCAGCACACAGCCTCCCTACTGTCCATAATGCAGCTTCCAGGCTTTTTATTTTCTCCTATTGCTCTTCTCATACATCGCCCCTTTGGTAAAAATTTAAATATTAACACAACTGTCAGCTATTCTTGCCGGATACCTTCTCCTGTCCACTGCTCATCCCCACACTGCTAACTCGCAATTACAGGACTTCTCATGGAACAGCTTGCCTCCCTCCACCAGAAATTCCTTAGCCTACAATTCTCTAAGAAGTCTCAAAAAGAAAACAACTATCTCTTTGGAATAGCCTATATACTCTCAGATTAACTGCCATTACACTATCAATGTAATTAGTGGGTCCATTCTCTCCATCACTCTCTTCTTCACTCTTCTGCCACTTTTGAACCATGTAACTTGGTTCCAATCTAACATGCTGTCCTTCCTGTTGTGTTTAATACCTCACCTCCTCTAGATTGTAATCTTGTTTGAGCAGGGTCTTTATTAATCTATTGTTCCTGTCAAATTTTGTGAGTTTGCCACATTTATAGTTAACCCCTCCCTTAATATAGCATAAAGTACTACAGAATACGTTGGTGCTATATAAATGCCAAAAATAGTAATAATAATTACTGGCATAACATAATACATGCTCATATATGATCATTTATTTTCATACGCATTGATCATTGTTCCTAAATGTGAAGGGACAGTTTCTCTGAATAAAACTTATACTTGTGGTGGTTTCCTCTCCACACCTCAGTGAAATATTACATTAGATAAGCAGACTTGCTTTCACTAAAATATTTTTATGTGGGTAGGCATAATTTCACTGTGATTTGGCAGCTTACAAAACAACATATGGTAATTATGTTCCTAATTTAGGACTTCTAACTTGCCAAATGTTAATATTAATTTCTGCTTGACAAAATATTTGCCTTAATCTAGGTAAAATAATTGCAATATGCCATCAGGCAGCAATTTATTTGGCATTATTGACTAGCATTGAGACTTTAATTGCCATGCACAGGAAAACAATGCAAACATATATTAGGGCATATGTATCTAGAGTTGCTTAACCCCTTAACCCCTTAAGGACACATGACATGTGTGACATGTCATGATTCCCTTTTATTCCAGAAGTTTGGTCCTTAAGGGGTTAAGGACACATGACGTGTGTGACACGTCATGATTCCCTTTTATTCCAGAAGTTTGGTCCTTAAGGGGTTAAAGGAAAACTCCATGCACCTTAACCACTGTTCCTCAGTGTAGTGCTTATGGCACCAGGAGTGTCCTTGTGTCACCCATTGTATGGAGTCTGACTGTTTTTAAATGATTTGATTTCTTACCTAAGGCCCTCCGACCACCACAGAAGCCTCCACTAGTCTTTCTGGGTTAAGCCCTGCAGTTCAACAGCCGATAATTCTTAGTCAACAAGCCCCACAAGGACAGACAAGAGCTTCTATTGAAGTGGGATGTACTAGGCCAACCCCAGAATTGAAGTCAAACTGTTCTAAAAGTAACTGGCACCATTCCTACTACAAGTGGGAACATTGCAATAGGTACAGCCAAGAATAGCAGTTATTGCCCTTAATACTCTTAAGAGTCAGAGAAATATCTAACTTCAGTCCTGTGGATTGTATGTGTGTTCTCCATTTCAATAAAGGTACTACCTTAACTGGGATCAGAGCCAGAGATTACCTGATGGATAGTGGCACACAGATGAAATGTGGCCTGTGCTCCCTACTGTCGTATGCTCCCCAGTGACTTAAAGGGACACTATAGTCACCCAGACCACTTCAGCTCAATTAAGTGGTCTGAGTGACAGGTCCATCAGGTTTTAACCCTGCAGATGCAAACATAGTAGTTCCAGAGGGTTACGCCACTAGCCACTAGAGGCGCATCTGCAACGCTGGAGGCATTTAATGCCTCCATCATGCAGAACGTAGATAGGAAAGCATTGAAAAATGCTTTCCTATGGACACTTTGAATGCGCGTGCCGCATTTGCCGCGCATGCGCATTCGGCTCTGCTGACGTCGGCAGAGGGAGCTGACGTGGGCGGGGGAGGAGAGGTCACCAGCGCCGAGGGAGCCCGGCACTGGAAAAAGGTAAGCTGCTGAAGGGGTTGGAGGGGGACCCTGAGGGTGGGGTCACCCTCAGGGCACTATAGTATCAGGAAAACCGCTTAGTTTTCCTGACACTATAGTGATCCTTTAACTAAATAGGGCATTTAAATCAGCCTAGAGATAGTCAATTGGCTGTAAATTTTGACTCATGAGATTAAGCTCTGCAACTATGGCAGAGTCTGGTGATAAAATGATTAAAAAGGTGAACTTATCATGGGAGATCTACTTCCTATAAAAATATATTTTGTGCAGTGATTTTGGATTCTGCCATTAGAGTTGCAGTCTCAGCATGGCAAATTTTTCAAAGGTTTAGCTTTATTAGGCTCATAGAAAAGCCTCTGATTGGGCTGTTTCACTGGTTTAGAGCGCATGTGCACCCGCTGGGCCAGTGAGGGGAGGGAAGGAGAGACAGGGGAGCAATCGAAAAAAAATATTTAACGAGAAGTGAGAGGAGGCGGGTAGGTGTGAAGGGCTGCATAAAAAATACGAGGGAGGGGATAGCCTTGCTTCCCTTCACAGACTCTGCCTCCATAGGAGAAGCTGATTACACCTGTCACAAGCGTGCAGTGAGTGCTGACAACAGATGCAAAATATGCACAGAATTAAAATTAGGCAGTCTGGAACAGAGTTCCCTGGCACACAAGTGACAATAGCTCTGTATATGCAGCTTTGCAAGCAGAAACACTGCACATACAGACTCCTATCACCATGACTACTTCAAATCACTGAAGTGGTCATGGTGGTTGGAGTAATCCTTTAATTGCACTTCTGTAAAATTAGACTTGAGCATTTAGTTTGTGAAGTGCCGAGTGAATGTATCAAGACACAAATGAAACGGACAATGGATGAACAGCATCAATTGTTTAATGATTTTGAGTTTCACCTAGTGTGCCAAAAAAAAAAAAAGACGATTGATGAGAAAAAAACTGAGAGATGATCAGGGGACAGTCAAATGTTGGAAAGATTTTTTTTTTTTTTTATATATATATATATAAATATATAATTTAGGTTTGTTTTATTGTTCCTCCTTTTTGCCTCTATTGATTACTTCTTCTCATTTGATCTGTAAACCAAATTGCGGGAAAATGCTCCCATCAGTGTACTGCAAAAATATATATATAATATTATGTATAGATTTTACAGTACCCTGATTGGGCCATATTTGCATTCTTTTGGTCTGTCCAATTCAAAATGCCACATGGATGAATTTCAGACCACACAGGCAATTTTTTTTTTTTTTTTTCAGACAAACTGATTCAGTCAAACTGAATTCTTTCACGGAGCACAAGTCTAATAAAAATAATTACAAGCATAACTGCCAAAAAAGCCTTGGTCAGCAATGCACTGCATCTCAAAAATGCCTTGTTGTCAGTATAATGAAAGATCATCAGCAAGGAATAAGTCAGTGACCTAACCAAAAGAAACTGAGGGAAAGAATATACAGGAGTATTTCCAGACCTTAAAGGGGGGGCCAGACCTTGTGCTTTGTCAGGGGCCCCAAAATTTCTGGTGGCGGCCCTGAAGTCAGGAACACTGGTATAACAATCAGAGTCAACATAAAGTGCTTAAGAGCCTAGAGATCATGGAAGGGCGCTGTCTAGAAGTCAGAAAGGGTTCAAATAGGACTAGGCACTAGGTGTTAGAACTGCATCAGTTTTGCACATAAGCATTGTGCCAGTTAGTATACCAACTAATTAAAGAAAAAGGGACAAAGATTGTGAACCACAACACTTTAGAATGGATGATGGCTTAAATGACGCAAGGATGATCTAGTAATAATCTGCACTTGTATCAGCTAAATTTAACATGGATGCATCAATCTGCGCTCTCTCTGACTTTGACGCAAGTGCTTAATCTGCTGGCATGACAGTGAGATACCAATGGTACAGCACTGTTTTCAAGTGACTTCATAGTATGACCTCAAAATCCACTTCAAGCAATATCTTCCATTTTCCCCAGCAACATTCAATGAGCTCTGAGAGGCCTCACAGCAAAATTCACTTCAAGCAGTACTGAGGTACTGAAAGCAGCTTTGAATACACTAAATTACCATTATTCTGTCCCTCATCTACTTCCTCAATGGCTTTTTTTCAGTGCTACTTTCTTCACTCAAACTTCCAATGCAATTTTCTGTACATGCAGTTTTTATTGTATTCCAGATATACTGTCTATTACTACTTACAGTACATATGAAAGTACAAGGAGTGGTGCAGCACCTAAAGTGTCCTTAAAAATATATATATAAAAGTGGGGTGAAATAAAAAAGAATAATATATAGTGTAGTATGTCACTGTCCAAATAAATAGAATATAACAAAAGAAACACACTCACAATTTCCTGGAGCTAAAATTGTAGCTCCAACTTGAACGCCTGGGCGGAACACTTCCCGCCTATGGGGAGTGTGGTTCTTGGTGGTTGAGGTCACGCAAATTGTGGAAACATAAGCAACTCTGCGGATATAGGCTTAGGATATTATAGTGTAGTGCCCACTTGTAAGTATAGATGGTGGTCTTTTACCTCCAGAAATATAGGAGTAAAAGGAAAAAGAAAAAACAAAATAGTGTGTACCATAAGGCACAGAATACAATTAAAGTGGTAAGAAATTTACTCACATTTGATGGAGAAGATTTGGACTGCTCTATGCCTCGGGCTTGGGTGGTACAATCCCCACCACGGATATGGTAGTTCAAGCAGAATAGCAGCAAAGGTTGGTCCAATAAACTCAAAGTGAGGTAGTTAATAATAAATACACTTAACGCATTTTCACCTGGCAAGAGGCTTGCTCAAAAGTTGTACATTTTGGGGGGATATAGAATCTATTGAGCAAACTTTTAAACTAACATATTTATTTCCCCCTCCCCCTTACTTTGTTCTTACCCCCAAGCTCAGTACCCTCCATTTTTTTAGTACTCATGAACAGGGCCGATGCAGGAATTTTGGCCGTCCTAGGTGAACAAATTTTTGTCGCCCCATTCGTTCCACCCACTCATGCAGACTTACATACACTGATCCATACACACACACGGACCCACACACATACACATACGCTCACACTGACCCCCCTCCACACACACACTGACCCATGCAGACAAACGCTGACCTATACACACACAGCAACCCATATACAAACAGAGACCCATACACACACTGACCCATGCAGATACATGCTGACCCATACACAGACCGATACAAACACATACACTGACCAATGAAGGCACACAGAGACCCATACACACACACACACACACACAGTCCCATACATACACACACAGTCCCATACATACAGACTGACATACACACACATACGGACTGAAACATACTTACAGTCTATGAAACACACTGTGCATTCTCTCTTACCTTCATTGCACTTTGCTCTTCATTCCTGTCTTCTTTACTGCGCCCGGCAGCTGACACTTTTTTCCAAAGCCCCATTTCCTCTTATTCTCCCGACCCCTTGTCCCCATGTACAGGGCAAGGGACAGGAGCGAGTGAATGATGCGCCCTTGCGATGCCGTGGTGCTTGACTGGGTCCTAACTTAGCAGGCTGTGGTGAATGCCGGACTGCTGTTCTATTGGGCACTAGTCTATAAGTAAGTGCTCCCTAGCACCTGGTAAAACGTCACGCTATATATAATCAATCCTATTTGATAGGGGGGTGGCCAGACATGCAGTAAAGCCACTGCTGGTGCCCCCCCAAGCATGCGCCCTAGTCGGCTGCCTACTTAGCCTATAGGACGCGCCAGCCCTGCTCATGTGTCTGATATTTGGTCATTTTATCCCGAAAAGAGACCTCCACTTCAAGTATTATGTTCCATTTTTCCACTAAGATCTTGCATGCTGTTCCTGCTAATCATGCAGCTGGCAAAGCTCAATGTTGATCACTGAAAGCATGGGGCATGCAGGGAGACCCTATCAGCTCTCCCTCTGTTTTGTGGTAAACTAAGAATTACTGCAGTTGAACACGGTTGATCAATCAGACATGGCGGTTTAAATGGACTTAAAAGGATATCAATCCACTTATATCAAATCCACTCCAAGCAATATCCTCCATTTTCCCCAGCAATTTCCAGCAAGCTCGGTGTTACTGAGAACAGCTTTGAAGACACAAAAGAACCATTATTCTGCTTTTTGTTTACTCCCTCTGTGTCAACATCGTATCTTTTTCTTCCATTGTTACTTTCTTTACAGTAACATTTTCAATGCAATGTTCTGTACATGTAGTATTTATTATATTTTGTACATGCAGTCTACTACAATTTTCAGTGCATGTGCTTATTCATTTCTTGAGACATATAATGTATTGGACACATTTTTAATTTTCAACCTCCACATATTTGTTTCTCCTCCCTCCCTCCTTACTTTGGTCTTACCCTGCACCCTCTCTTCTTCCCCAGTAGTACACACCTCCAGCAAAATGTTATTTTCTTGTTTAATCCCATCTAGAGGCCTCACTCACTCACATGAAATCCACTCCAAGCAATATCCTCCATTTTCCCAATCGCACTTAACACCTGGGTTGCCCTGGTTTGAGCTTGGATTTAACCCTACTCAGACCAGAACTGAAGGACGTTCCATGCTTTCTTAATGGCGTTAAAGCCCATTGTTTTTAGTAAGGCATGGGAAATCCTAATGGAGTCAAATGGTTAAACTCTGGAGAAAAAATATTTTAATTCCACTTTTCTCCATATTAAACCAGGAGTTGTATATATATTTTAGGGTATCAAAAGACAGCCTTGATTGTCCCTTAAAACAAATAAATTGGTCCTTCGGTGTATTTTATACCCTGTATTCAAATATAACTTAAAATAAAAGATAACCAGCTCAAAATGGGTCTGTCAGTGAAATGATTAAGCGTCTATGTAAATGTGCCCTTCTTTTGACCTCCACAGAACAAAAAAAGGAGAGAAAATAAACTGCAGTCTCAGAATCTGTAAACTCCCACCACACAAGCAACGGATACTGTGGCAATGGGCTAGATCAGACTAAATTAATTTCACTCTGTACAAAACAAACACATACAACAGTAAAACTAGAAATAACAGGAACAAATGGGTATTTAAAATAACCACATTTTAAAAAGGCTATTTATTGCAATTTTCAAAACAAAACTCCTGGCTGGCAGGAGGGCAGCGCATCCCATAGGCGGCCACTCACTGGCACGATCGTATGCCGGCCCACCGGGAAGTTTCCCGGTATCCTGGTGGGCAAGTCCGGCCCTGTGTATAGTATCAAGTGGGGGATATCAAAACATAGCAGATACTATGTCCATTAAATATGAACACAAATTAAAAAACTGTGTAGACACAAGTTTTTGAAGTGGTAACCATGCCTCCAGTCCAGAGGTGACCAAATCCAAATTTGGGAACAAACAAAGGAGGAGACTAGGCGCAGATATACATTCCAGTCAGATTTAAAACATGCCAGTACTCCATGTGTCCAGGATGACCAGATTCTGAAGGGGGGGGGGGGACACCTATTAGCGATACAAAAATCGCTCAAAACAAAGCAGAGAAATACATACACAATAGATGTCTTTAACCTATTTCTGGTCAGAAGTGGCTGTTACAGCTCATCCCCTTCCTGGTACTCAAATGAGTGTCTTTTCATTTACATTTTGTAGGAGCTTGATCAGAGCACACACATACCCTAGATCAGGGCCATCGTGACAGCATAATAGCCCACTGAGCAAACCAATGCACTGGGGCCCTGACTATGCAACCACTCACAGGATTAAAAATATAAATGATCAATAAAATAAAGTAAAGCAGGGAAGTATGGCGGGACAGGACCTGAAAATCGTAACTTTCCTGCCGAAATCTGGACGATTGGGAGGCATGGTGTAGTGTACAAAATCATTCAGGGTGGTGTGCAAACAAAACTGTGTGAAAAAACACACAATGGCACATAGTGATGACATCATAGATAAAAAAAAAATTCACAAATAATATATGCATATAATCTAAAACCATTTTATTTAATATTGTAATAAGAAAAGACAGAATATAGATTGAAAAAAATCCAATTGATTATGCAATTGAGCCATGGACATCACATGGTCACCATGACAACACCGAAGACTAGATAAAACCATATTATAATAAACAACTATGCTAACAGTATTTTTTCCTACAATTGAAAGGCCCAAAAACCATTAATACCATAAAACTGGAAAGAGGACATATTGAATAAGTCTATAGAAAGGGTCACGTGATCGGGATACTGATTACATGATCACAATACCGAGAACCAAGGCATACAGACAATATTGCTAGTCATTTTTAATAGGTCTAATGACAAATATGTACCTTGCTATAAGATTAACTAAACAGGCATGTTAAAACTCTTTATACTTTAAAGCAACATTGTCATGGCCGAATCACGGGGTTTTTTTTTTAACCCCCCCGACTCCACTACATCTAATTGTCCCCCTAGTCAACCTCAAATGCCTCTAAGGCCGCCATATTACCTATTTTTTAATCTGTATTTCGTGCCCGGACCTAGGTCCTGGGAACCCCCATCTTTGTATGGGTAGATGAAGTCCCTGTGGGACACGTCATCTGCTCACAATAGATAGCGCTGTGAAATTCCCGCGCAGCGCGAGTGGGGGCTATTAAACTGAAGGAGGATCTAGGACCTATTTTCCTCTCCCCCCGGCCCCCACCCATGAGCGGCAGGTGGGGCCCCTAAATGAAAATGGGGGGGGGGATCTATTGTCCTCCCCCCGGCCCCCATCCATGAGCGGCGGGGGGGGCCTAAATTACAATAAGGGGGGATCTATTGTCCTCCTCCGGCCCCACCCGGCCCTAAATGAAAACCTATACACTTGGCCCCCACCCATTGCCCATGGGTGGGGGCAGGAGGGGAGGACAATAGGTCCCCCCCTTATTGTAATTTAGGGAACCCACCTGCCACTCATGGGTGGGGGCTAAGGGGAAGACAATAGGTCCCGTCCCCCCATTTAGGGCCCTCACCTGATGCTAATATGGGTGATGATCACAAAAGGTCCACCCCCCATTTGCATTTAGGGCCTCCACCCGCTGCTCATAGGTGGGGCCTGGGGGAAGGGATGCCAGCCCCCCCCTTCAGTTTAATAGCCCCCACTTGCTTGGCATGGGTGGGTGCTCAAAAGGAGGTACGCTAGTTTTTTTTGGGGGGGGGGTTTACAACTGCTAACTGTTTAGTTGACATGCCCCTACTCGCGATATAGCGGGTAGGGGCAGAATTTACTAATACTAAGTAATCCTTACTTAGTATTAGTGAAGTTGGCTGAAAGACCAATTTAGGTCTTTCAGCCTTTTGGTAAATAGCTACCTAGTACCGTGGAAATTAGGGAATTATCTACTAAGCGGCTGCAAGATGCAGCCGTGGGACGGATCGGAATTTCATTCGAAAGAAATTCCGATCCGAACAGTCCTGAATTGCGTCCTAACAAAATGGAGAAACTGTTCTCATTCTGTTAGGACGAAATTCTGTAGTTTCGCCAGTGTTCTGTCTAAACGAGAGGATGTTTGGGAATACAGACAGGAAGCATCACGAGATCACAGAGGAAAGGTGAGAATTGTGGGACAATTTGACCACAAGAAACGGAGCACACTTTGCTCTTCTGCTGGTCAAGCGTAGGAATTATACATAATACAAAGTTTTAAATAAAAGTAGAGCAGATAGTAAGAAATGAAGAATCGATCCTGACAGAGGGAGAGAAGAGGAATCGATTGGGGAAAGGTAAGTTCGGCATGACAGTGCCGCTTTAAAGGAACACTATAGTCACCCAGACCACTTCATCTCAACAAAGTGTCCTAGGTGTAGTGTCCCTGTAATTTTAACCCTGTAATATAACACAGTATGACAGCCACTAAAGGTGCTTCTGCTGCATTGACCAAGTAAAACTCAGTTACGTGACGCGGAAGCCATTAAGGAGATGAAAACATACAAACCTTACTACATTAAGTATGAACAGTAATAGAACAGTAAATCACTACAGGATCTAATCAGGTGGGAAGGAAATAAAACCCCAGAAAGACCATCAATGAAATGTAAATTGAATTGCAGCTACCTACTAAGTCTATATCATCTGACATACTGACTACACACAGAATGTTCTCTGCTTTCTCTAAGGAGGGAAGTAAGGCTCTCACTTCTTCTACAAACCTACATTCAAAATGTCTTAATCGGGTACAACTCAAACATTTAAGGTGACATACCCTTTGCCCCTAAAATAACAAAAAGGCTGCTTATGTGTAAAACAAATGGTATCCATAGATGTTACAAAACATATTAAAATAAGTTGATCGTTTAATTTAAATTTTAAAGTGAGATTAAATAGAAAAGGGGGAGATATATCAAGGCATAAACTGGTGCTGTTTAAGGATGAATTGCTAAATAAGAACAATCCTCATGGAAACCAATAACATATCTTTCACAAGTTAGCACTATACACCCAAAAAGGCACCAATTTTGCTTTGATAAAGTTAGCTTAACAGGCAGTGTCATATATTTCAAGTAAACCCATGAACAATATGCTGAAAGAAATGTGTGATCTTGTTTGAGGTCCAAAATGACCTATTACTGCACAATGCCTGCAATTGTGTAATGCGACAAGCTGAGCCGAACCACACTTTCTATATGGTGCAGATTGTGATTAAGCCTATTTGTGATCTATAGCATGGAATATATATGATGGAGAAGTTTGTAGTTAATGTCATGAAAATAAGATAATGGAAAGCAGCTGAGCCTGTGCATGAAGGAATTTGATATGGGTCATCTGTGACATTTGGGATGTCCCTAGGCTAAGCAGCTGAGACAGTATTAAGTGATACTTGGCTAAACGCTATTAAAAAATGACAGTATATATTTCACATTATCTGGTGCCTTATTTCTAAATGTTACTTTTTTTTTTTTGGTTGCCAAATTTAATGTTTAGAATGGGGAGTCAAGTATATGCATTTATTTATACACATGCACCAATAAGAAACAACTAAGCACAAACAAAAGACTGCACATAATGTCTTAAAAATATAATATATTAAAGGGACACTCCACTGCCTAAATGGACAAAACAAGTATATAATCACTTTTAGTAGATATATCCTCAATGAATACATACATGATTTTTTTTTTCATGCATGTATTCGTTGGAGTTATATCTTAAAACACCTTGCAATAACTGTATTCTATGACTTTTGCAAGCCCCTTTTGCCTGCCACTTCCGTTAGCTCCCCTGATGCAGCAAACCTCCCTGGCTTAGAAAAGTGCAGATTTCTCAGATAAATCTTCAGTTTTATAAACTGGGGTTAAAATAGGATACTTCTCACACAACATGTAGAGTGAAGTGATGATCATTTAATCATTGCAAGCATGAGAAGAGGAGAAAGGTACCATTGCACGTTAATTGCATGTTGGTTTTCCTGAATGTGTGAAATATTAGTAGAAGATTATATCAGTGTTCGTAGGTGCTTGCAATATATCATTACAAATGTATGTTTGTTTTCCTGGGTTTGTGACTGCAACGTAAGGTGAAGTGAAACACTAAGCACTCACAGTTTGACCATGCTACAGCATGAATTCACATGGGCGACTGGGAGATCGCCTGCATACTGGTCATTTAATTCTATGAAAGACCAACTAGTCTATCCTTGGCGGCACATGAAATATCTCCATTTAGGCAGAAATCCAAATTCATAGGCTGAGTGGGCTGGATTCATAGGCTCAGTAAATCAACGTACAGCCAATGGGTCTCCAAATGTCATTAATTTATTTCAAGGCAAATACATACAGCCCAGCATGGCCCATGACAAGCTCAGAAAGATCTTAATTGCTTGCTACCATCCAATAATCATGAAGACTTGCAGGGTAATTAACTATGAAACATGGGGGGGGGGGGGGTTGCACTCACTTAAACATGCTTAAATGGGGTGCTGCTGGGGGCCATATTATACAATAAACAATACACAAGATCCAGTGCACTCTCCTATCTACTAAACAGCAAATTAAATGTTGACAGGGCACCCCTCCCTGTTACAGGTGCCTCATCTCAGGTCCCTATTTAGCCTTGTACTGCAGAGAGCCTCAGATGGAAATGAGTAGACATTAGACTGTGAGAGTAGGACCTGCCAAAGATGGGGTACATTGACGTTGTGGCAGGCTTATGCAATGTATGATCATATAATGTAACTAAATCCCCATTATTTTTTGCCCAGATTAGGTGTTTTAAAAAAAAAAAAACCTTTAGAAAAAACTTTTAAAAAACTAATAAAATTTGTCAACATTGAAGTTGCTGTTTAGTAGATAGGAGAGTGCGCTGGATCTTGTGTACTGTTTATAGGGTAATTAACTAAAGTGAGAATTGTTTTGAATTTAAAGTGACTTCACATTTAACCCCTTAAGGACCAAACTTCTGGAATAAAAGGGAATCATGACATCACACATGTCATGTGTCCTTAAGGTGTTAAAGTCAAAGTAGCCAAACTAAATGTGTAGCTGACTTGGATCATTAGCCATTTTAGCCATTTTTGTCTTATATTATAAATTCACTTCGGTTTCACTTTAAATTCCAAATAATTCTCACTATGGTAATTAATCATGTTAAATATCATCTAAGGTATGCTGTAGAATGCATCTTTCCACAGAATTTTGTCATATTTATCGGTACTGAGATTATGTGCACCATCTGTACACAATACTACTAATGTGAATGTTTAATACCAGCTAACTTGTATTTGGACTCTCATTAATTTCAAAGCAAGCATATTATCCAATATTTGGGACAAATATTAACATATGGACATTTCGTCACCTATTTGAGGCTTGACTCAGTATATGTATTGACAAGCCTCATTGTTGTTTTAGGAATTTGTTGTGGAATTTTTGCCTTCAACTTAAGTCATCATTAACTCTACAATCGTTTGTGAAACAATCCCCATTTCCAGTGTTATGTCAGGATAGTTGATTTGTGGTTTTATATGGTAAAACATGTTAATTAAAGGGACACTATAGTCACCCAGACCACTTCAGCTTATTGAAGTGCTCTGGGTGCACTGTCCCATGCCCTTAACCCTGCAAAGCTAATTATTGCAGTTTTTAAGAAACTGCAAAGTTTACCTTTCATGGTTAACTCCAACTCTAATGGCTGTCTAGCAAACAGCCATAAGAGGGACTTCTGGGCCATTAGGTGACTTTTGGTCACCTGATGCTGGACGTCCTCACACTATGCATTGAGGCATCCAGCTTCAACCAAAATCCATAGAAAAGCATTGTATAATGAGGGAAGTTCTAAAACAAGTGTCAAGCGCCACACATGCGCATTGAGTCTTCCCATCGCCGCCTGAGGGAGGGGAAAGCTATAGTGCCAGGAAAACACCATTTTAACGGGAGTCCTAATGTTTATGTATATAAACCACTCAATTACATAAAGTAACACTATAGCATAGGAGTACACATCTGTATTTCGAAACGCTATAGTGTTTTACTCACTAGTCTTTTTTGCAGGTTGCCCCCATCTGTGGCTAAGAAATTTAAAAAAAAAATATTTAAGTGTTACTTTTTTCCCAGTCTGGATTTAATCAATGCTTTCCTATAGAGTGTGTGCAATAATAGGTTAAAACCTTTAGACTGTAAGCTCACGGGCTATGTAGCTAAGCATTTTGTATAGAAGAGCTTAAATAACTAGATCTCAGCTTAGATCTCAGACTACTGGTGAACTGGTCTGGGTGGCTAAAGTGTCCCTTTAACAGATTCTGCTTCCCACTGTATTTTTATTATTATTATTAATTTTGCCATTTATATAGCGCCAACCGATTCCGTAGCGCTTTACAATAATATGAGAGGGGGGATGTAACTATAAATAGGACAATTACAAGAAAACTTACAGGAACGATAGGTTGAAGAGGACCCTGCTCAAACGAGCTTGCAGTCTATAGGAGGTGGGGTGTAAAGCACATTAGGACAGGAAATATCAATCATATAGGGTGGGAGTGAAGCAGAGCTGGAGGAGAGAGTAAAGCATTGCCCTATAGAAGAGAGCAAGAGACAGGTATGTAAGGTAGAGGTTACTCTGGGAGGCCATACACTTTCCTAAAGAGAAAGCTGTATCATTGTTTTATTTATTTTTTAAGTGTATATAATATTTGTGTAACCTCTAATATGCCACTGTTCATATTGAAAAATATCTCCTAAACATTTTAATTTATTTAATTGTAATGATTATCTATATTTTTCAAATTGACTCATTTGAGAAAACTTTCCATAGAAGATAAGGAGGCAAAAGGATACATATTAGTACTCTATTAGGTAATAGATAATAGAATTTCGAAATTAAAGGACCACTATAGGCACCCAGACCATTTCAGCTCAATTAAGTGGTCTGTGTGCCAGGTCCCCCTAGTTTTAACCCTGCAGCTGAAAGCATAGCAGTTTCAAAGAAACTGCTGTGTTTACACTGCAGGGTTAATCCAACCTCTGGTGGCTGTCTCCCTGGCCGTTTAGGTGACTAGGGCTCTGTAGCATTAGGAATACATATTTGTATTCCTAACGCAATAGTGTTCCTTTAAGTTCTGGTAAATCATCTGTTCACATGGATCTACCAGTTTTTATTATAAAAAAATAGAAATCTATTCTATTCACCTCTCTATTGGAATTACATAAACATATTTCAGAAGGAAGGAGAATAGTAACAAATATAATAAGATCTACAATTACAGTAATACTCAAAACGATGGAGACTGACTGAAATGGGAAACTTACATCCCCACTAACTAAATATAGACAATTCTGACTAAAATTATGATAACTCGATTGAACAATAAAAAAATCAAATGTAATTTTAAAAATCTATTTTTTTTTCCCCAAAATGTCTTGTACCAGATATAATTGTGCAGGGTAAAAAGTTTTGGTTCTTCTGAAACACTTTGGCAGAAAAATTAAATATTATGTCGGCAGAATTTAGTTCATGTTACTGTAAATTTTGGTGTCATGCAGAGCAATCAAGATTTATTGTTTCGCTGTAGAAATATTGTTAATAAACATGATGTGTGTAGTGGTACTGTGTTTAGCTAGAATAATGAGACATATGTTGGCATAGCAGCAAAAGGGTTATAGATAAGATCCCTTCCAGCATCCATTTGTGGCCAGGTGTGAAAATCTGTACCCCAAAGACACTTATGTTTATCCTTCTCCAAGCATTCTGATTGAACAGATTTTGGCCATTTTTGCTTATCATACCTTTAATTTTTATTTCATTTTTTTTTTTTTTTTTGTGCATAACAATAATAGAAACCTATGATATCCATCTTGACAATATATGCATATATATGGTTAGCATAGAAAGCAAAAAAGGAATCTACAAAAAGCTAAAAGATATCTGCACATTTTCTAGAAATAAAGCCGGTTATATACTAGTCAGACATGCTCAGATAGACCACCAAGTATGGACTTAACTGAACATAAGGGCAATGCAATAAAGAATGCAGTCCTTGGGCACCTTAACACACACAAAGACAAAGAAAATACAGTCACCCAAACAAGATGGTTAGGATTCAAAGTAATCCAATACCCAGACCTGGGAAGTAGGCACAGTTAATAAATTGGTCAGATCCAGCACAATAGCACCTCCGAACTCCAAATCACCAGGCGTCAACAAGAACCAGTATACCAAGCCCACCGACTCCCTTACTCCAAGTAGCAGGGACAGAAGCCCGACAAAGTCTTAAACCATAGAAATCCTCCTTAGGTTGTGGACTATGCTTAGGGTTGAAGTGGCATCACTAGTGTTGGTGTAACCCGGTGCGTTAACTCACAGTGTCACCCCAACCCCCATAATAATGTGTAAGCTGAAGTGGCTCTGGTGACTACAGTGTCCCTTTAATGTGAGGCAAAATAGAGATTAGTGCCACTAATAATATACTGGATTGCCTACTTACCACCAGATGAGGACAAGAGGATGATGATGGGCACAGGCTGCAGTCTGGCTCCACTAGTCTAGGGTAGAACACACTCTTTGGAGGCTGTTTGTAACAGTGCTCACAAAAATCAATGAACAGGAAGCAGCTCCATTTTTGGGGGGCCCCTTACACAGCTCAATGTCTTGGTTACCAGGGCCTGACCGTGAGTATGCATACAAGGCCCACCCATAAGTCCACCTACATGGCCCTACACACACATACACACAGACACACACATAAAGGCACACATACAGATACATACATATACATACATACAGACACATACATACAAACACATATACACACAGATACACCTACCCACCACCCTATACCTACTTTGAGCTGGCTTGGCAATTCAAGATGGAAACATAGGGTTTTATGACATATAAATGAGCCATGTGCTTACCTGTGATACAAATCTAATTTTGGTGAGTTGACAGTCTCAATATCGGTAATTTGTACAGGACAGGAGATACAATTACTGTACGAGCAAAGTGAGTAACTAGGATTTTCTATTAATGTCTCCTATTTTTTTTTTTTTTTAGTAAATGTTCCCTCTTTAAGTTATGCCTTTGTCTCCTAAAGAATCACATCACCCGAAGAGACCTATGTAATAGTATTTTTGATTGCATGGATATTTTGCTAACTCATTTATCAACTGCCTTTGTGGTGGCAGCTTTTGATACTAAATCAATGTTTGTGGTGTTAAGTAGGATATGTAACACTATTTACTGTGCAGACAAATAGTGATATTTTTTAACCCTTTCACCCCAGAACCAAGTAACATCATGCTTGGAGTAGTGTTTTGGTGACATTCGTTACTGAAAATATCTGGGAAGGTCATTCAGGAAGGTAAAACTGCAGGTTATAATAAGGGAACTATAACAGTACTGACATGCAAAAATGGCTATATTGGTAATATCGGGCATTTTTGCAATGCCTATTCTGAGTTGCAAAAATTAGATTGCAATATTTTTCCTTTTGCTATCTTGTATTATGAAAAAAAGGGGTGCAGACGTTATTTTAAGATCAAAATAGGGGATTTATCCAAACTTGAAATTAAAAAGCCATTAGGCAATTGTCCACCTTCTCACCCTCCTTAAATCCAGACTAGAATGTAGCTCTCCCTAGCATCCAGTCTGAAGCATTAGTGATCATCTTTCAGTGTGGAAAACATCCTAATGTCAAGGATAAAAACCTCGACTTGAAAACCAAAGTGCTAAACGTATCCTATGCTATATAGAAATGTATATGTATAAGTTGAGGCTGGCGAGACTCAACATATGAAAGTACAGAATACAGTCTGCAAGCAGACAAGAGCAAAAAGAAAAGCCAAGGTCAAGGATTGGAGAGAATTGGGAGAACGAGTAGACAAAGCCAGTGTCAAGATGTCCAGAGGTCAGAATAGTCAGATATCAAGACAGTCAAAACAAAAATCCCAAATCACAAGTTAAAACACAGTCTATGGTAACAGAGATCATAACAGGGCAAAGTGCAGTGCTCAGTATGGACTTCTATAGTCCCAGGCTATATACTATTGACCTGCATCAATAACTATGACACGTGTGATTTTTGATCAACAAGGATCGGCATTGCATCATAAAAGTGACACTAGCAGCAGGGTCGATAAATGGAGACAGTTTTGAAGGCTTTAGTGTCAAAATAGATATAGGAATGATGCACAGCATCAATATGCATGCATCAGTGCCCAAAGGATGCTAGAGTCATGACATCATCAACTTCTCTCAATTGTGTCTGTATATGGGAGTCACAATATTTGCAGGAGACATTTAATCTATTATTTTTATTAGCCACCAGATTTGACAATATATTTACAAATTTATAAACAACTTTGAAAGGAAAAGAGATTGCCAATTGCATCTCAACTAGCAAAATCTGATGTATCAAAGTAAAGAGCAGGGTATCTAAAATTAAGGAGATTAAGTTTTTCTCCTTCAGCTGTGGGGACATTTATAGGCATTGAGAATTCAGAGTGTTCCCTGTAACAGAAAACACTTGCTCACTTTGGACAGTGCTTGGTGAACATGAAAAAAGCTGCTGGGCAGCCAGACACATTTTTTGCTTCTCTTCCCAGTGGTTCAGAGAGTCACCAGTAGGAGGCAAAGCACGTTCAGACAGTTACACTTTCACCATTTCAGAGGCACTACTCTGCCTTTGTCACTTGCTAATCCACTTTATCCCCAAAAAACGGCAACAATACTAAGCCAGAATGTAACTGCTATACTCTACTGTCTATTGGTTATTTCGGCACAGCTGCTGTGAATAGTAGACAATGGCAACATGTTAGGTTGAATGCACACAACTTTCTTAACCAGCACGACTCTATTTGCCACAAATCATGAAACTTGTTAATAAATCTGTCCCTCGAATATATTAGGCTGTTGGATGAAGTGCCACTTTTCCCTTAATCCTAGGATATACACAGACAAGCTAGCATCAGTTTGTGGCAATTAATAATTTTGTTTATAAAGGCAAGCATTGAGTGGATGTTTCAGCTTCCTGCCGCTAGTGCTACATCAATGTTTAGTATGCTAATTTCAATTCCCCATTTTCCAGGAAGGCATACATTATGTTTATAAGGTGGTGAAAAAGGGGGTGACCAGTCCAAAACTGCCATTACTATAGCTCAATTTGTCTGTTATGTCCATAAATTAAATAAGAAGGGACATTAGCTACCCTATTATTGATTAATCATCACTTCTCAATAGGAAGTCAATCCAAATTGAATTGTGGGAAACCAGACTATGAATTACCCTCTGCTGCTGAAAATTATTTTTCAAGCATGTGTAAAGTGGAGTTTGGACTGATTTTGGGAAGCATTCTTCTCTTGCTATGGCCCCAAGAGTTTTAGCCCTCACTCTACAGTGGAAATGCCCACCAATCTTCTTGCAATGTTAAAGTATGGTTTGCACTTTTCTGTTATCTTCCTTACCTTCAGTAAGATGTAGGATGTGCATGGAACAGTGCACACCTTCAAAGGAACCTTCTCAAAGACCTTTGACCATGTGAAAAGATTTGTTGGTGGAACCCATTGTGCACATTGGTGCCTGCCTGCTCACCACACACTGTTCGTCTGACTGTCTGCAATATGTTGGCTGAAGTGTGCTGCTTGTCCATCACTTCACAGGGTCATAGGGACACTAGGGACACTGTAGTGGTAGGAATATAGCTTTGTTAGTGTTCCTTCAAAGTTATTTCAAGTACTCCAGCAGAAACTGCTAGCTAGATACAACTGAAAGCTAATCTAGTCTCACACTAGAATCAATGACTTAGACTACCTCCCTCTCCAACACAGGCACAGCAAGGTTCATTGCTGGTCTTTCTCCCTTAGTAGCTGAAGTCGAAATATCTGGAAGAATCCTGCTTGGAAGTATAATTGTTTTATTGCTCATTCTTTTTTCCCTCTATTGGTCACTTCACTTGATCTGTAAATGAAGTAACAATTTAGTGGCTGTGCCCTGACCATCGTCTTTTTTTGTGGCTACCTATTGATTAGACACGAAAACCACAGAAAAAATGAGATCCTTAGAAAAAAAATCTGTGTAGGTTTGAATCCAGACCAGATCCCTATTTGGAGGTGACCAAAGGAAAGCATAAATTGAGGCATCTCTGAAAGCAGTTGAAGCTGTAAGTATTGTAAGTAAGCATGGAAATCTCCCATGTTAAAATTAGTATAGGACCCACCGACATTGGGGTACTGTGATGTAGTGGTGGGCATATAGGTGATTTTAAGCACCCTTGCAAAATTTAAAACGTAATTCGTTTTTTGTGTGCGCTGTTCCTCTAACTGTATATTGGACATGAGATCCAGTCCACATGACTGGGCAGATCTAAAGAGAAACTAAGCTTCCTATTTGTCTGGTGCCAGGAATGGCACTCTAAATAAAGAACCGAACCGAACCTGTACGGTTATGTACAAGTCGGTTCCCCTGAGTTTCTGCCATGTGACGGCTCAGAAATCAGAATTTCTTTTGATCAGACATTGTAATAATTTCTTTAACATAATTATTAATAATGGATCTCACTGCAAAACATTCTGAAATACAAATACTTCATTATCATATTTAACTAAACCAGATGATTCTAAAATGGATTACATGCTAATCAAAATAAATCACTGGCATTAATCTTTAATTTAGGCTTTTCACCTATCAATAAGATTAAAATACATTGAATTATTTAGTGGGAATGAATCAATTATATATAGGAATATAAATATGTGCACACAAGTTAAGTAGTCTAAACTTCTTTTCTTATTTAAATGTCTGCCAATTGCTATATAGAAATATATTAGAAACAGTCCATAATTGAAAGATCTTTATAGTGTATGCATCACCGAAATCATAGATTAAGTGTTTCTAATTTACATTATAATTATCTTTATCTTTTTACAAAGACAATGAGAAAACTTAATGGATTGATAATTTTTAAATATATTTGAATAATATATTTTTTATTTCCAATGCAAAGACATAAAACACATCACACTGTCATAGAAAAATATTGCACAGCAGCATAATTTTTCAAAAATCATTAATATGTATTCCCCTTCACTCTTATTACATTTATCTCAATAATATTTAAATTAAAAATTATTAAATTACATAACTCCTAAATCTATAAAGACATTCTAATTACTAATAGGCATGCATCAAACTACAGACCAGATTGATAGAAACCTCTGCTAGCTTTTATCAACTTCCCAATAGCTACAATTCTACATTGTCAGTAGCAAATCACTGTTTGGTTTGATAACATTTGCATAGATCTTTTTGGTTCTAGTGCCAAATTCGGTAACTAATTCAGGATGGGACTGTGTTTTCAGTTGCCAAAGTTCAATGACAACATGTAGGAATATGAAATAGTTAACTTTTCTAGTTCATATGTATTTTATGCTTAGATAAGGTTTATAATCATTATTGCTGACTGAAAGGATATGAAACAGTTAATTTTTTTTTGCTTTGTATGCTTTAAAATAATGTATGACATAATTATGCTAACTGTGACAGACTTAAACAATAACATTATTTTAGGATCTTCCTTCTAGAGGATGTGCGACATTGCTCAATCTCAGGATGTTCTTGCCCAGTCCGATCTCAGGATATTCTTGCCCAGACTTTATTCAAATGCTTATCTTTCTATTGTCAGACTAGTATGTACTATTAACTACAAGGAAACGATAAATCGTACTGTTTGTATGACAAATCTCACGGCTTATGTGACAAACTGTGTATAAATGCTAAGCCCTGGAATATACTCAGAGAGAAATATTGTCAAAGCAATTCTCCATCAACGTTGATTTTTGGTGACCGAGGGATAGAGAACCGAGGGGAGTTGAGTCCATTACAGCATTAACCCTTTCACAACAGAAACAAAGATTCTGGTGAAAGGGATAGAAGTAATGCAGATTAAAATGTATGTGGAATGTTGGGGGACAAAAGTACTACATACATACAACTGATTGAATGAGCTTTTCCTGTTATTGATAGCAGCATTGGTGATGGTGGAAAACATAACTATTTTTCTGTTTGGTATTTACTCTGCCCTGCTATACAAATATCAGTAGTCAAGCAAGTGATCTTAATAAATGCTTGCAGATAACCTTGCCATTCACACCACCAAATGTGGTCACATACATGTGTACACCTTCCACAGACACAGATGCATACTTACAGAGACACACATAGACAGACACAAATAAAGCTATGAGTCCCAGAAACACTCATAGAACTCCCTATTCACTGCCACAGAAAGATAAACTTTGAGTCACACACATACAAAGAACCACACACTACCATAAACAATATAAATGCCATGCAAGCAGATACACACTCCCTGAATGCAAATACAAACACTGCTAGGAGCACAAACACAGCACAAAGGTGAAGAGACAATCAAGAGAGACATAGAGATGCACAAGGAGGGTCACAATAAAGTACACAAAAATTATCTAGGGTATTAAGAGAATTAAAAGATTTAGAGAGGGTGCAGTTTAGGGCTGGAGTGTGGTTACATTCAGTATTGGGATACATAGGTTGTTTCATTTTTAAGAGTAGTTTAATCTGGGATTAAAGAGGTTTTTCTCTCCCACGGTTAGGCTCTGAGTGCTTAACTTTGGTGATAAAGATGGGGATTGTTTAGGTTTTGTGAGGAGTTACATTTATGGTTAGGGAAAAGGATGTTTTGGGCATGTAGAGTTTAAAGTGTTATTTGCAAAGTATAGTCAATGATTGAGTATTGAGTGTTTATATAGGATGTATCACTCAGTGCTGTCACTGCTCCTACAGTATGGTATTTCCTATGTTAGAGAGTATTTTAGAGAGTGATCCCTTCCACTTCCTGTCCAGCCGCACACACAGGTACAGGGACAGCACTGAGTTTTACACCCTCTATAACTGTTCCTGCAGCTCTGCTATCAGACATAGGAGGCTGGTTGGACTACTGAGGACACTGTCCAAGGCTCATGGCACTTACCTCCTCACCAGCCCACTTAAAGGGACTCTCCAGGCAGAGTCTTTTACTCACCTGGTTCCAGCGCCGGGAGCCTCGTGAAGCCGCGCCCCCTATTTCGTCAAAATGACGAAATAGGCGGGCACGAGCAGGGAGCAATCAGACGCTTCCATTTGGAAGCGTCATTGCTCCCTTGTGCGCATGCGCGGCTTCGCCACATATGCGCACATACTTCAGAGGGCGGCATTCATGCTGCCCTCTGAAGTCCTGAGCGCACTACCGCGCATGCGCGTGGTGTGCGCGGACGCGAGCTGAGCTGACAGCTCAGCTCGCGGTCTTTGCCCGCCCCCCTCCTCTGCTGACAGGCTGGAGAGAGAAGGCGCCACACAGTGCCTTCTCTCTCCTGCACACGTCAGACGTATTTTAATACGTCTGACGTGTACAGGGCCTTTTTAGGGCCCTGCATGATAGGAAGTCCCTCTGGTGGCCGTCTGAGTGACGGCCACTGGAGGTATTCCTATCAATTTCTCTGAAAATACAGTGTTTACATTAGATTGCCTGCAGGGAGCTATAGATCATACCTGAACAACTACATTAAGCTGTAGTTGTTCAGGTGACTATAGTGTCCCTTTAAGCACCAAAAAAGCACATTATAAGTGCTGAAAAGAAGTGCTCCCTAAAGGAAATGTGCATAGCCTGATGAAAAATCTATCCCTGGTCTCTATACTGTTGCCACCTTCAGAATTAAGAATGTTAAATAATTACTCAATTTCAGAGCATTTAACCCCTTAAGGACACATGCCATGTGTGACATGTCATGATTCCCTTTTATTCCAGAAGTTTGGTCCTTAAGGGGTTAAAGGACCACTATAGGCACCCAGAGCACTTCAGCTCAATGAGAAACAATGAGACCACATCAGCTCTAAAGAAACTGCTATGTTTACACTGCAGGGTTAATCCAGCCTCTAGTGGCTGTCTCCCTGAGAGCCACTGTAGGCCGCTTCTGTGATTTACACGGAGTAAATAGCACTTATTTGATGCTGGACGTCCTCACGGAGTCCAGTGTCAAAAAAGATCACCATAGGAAAGCATTGAGTAGTGCTTTCCTATGGGCGGGTTTGAATGCCCGTCGCTGGATTAAGGTAAGCAAATAAATGGTTAATTAACCATTTATTCGCTGCAGAACGGGGCTCTATAGCGTTAGGAACACATTTGTATTCCTAATGCTATATTGTTCCTTTAACTGCTAATTTTATAATGGATTAAATTAAACAAGTTAGTTTCTAATAGTAACGCCATTACTTTGACAACAAAAATATATGACAAGAATACGGTCAGCACATAACAGTAAGGTGGAGCAAAGCTGTCAACCAAGAAAAGAAGGCTGTGTATAATGATAGCATACTTTACTTTACTTGATTTATACTTTTTTTACTTTGACTTATAGTAAATATTTGATAACAGGAAAGAATTAACAAAAAACACCACTAAAAATCATGGTAATGATGGTGATGATGATGGTAGCATGTAATATATGTTAGTGGAGAAACCTTGGCATTGTTCACTATAAAAAATAAAATGAGTTATTCTCTTGCAACATGTTTCTTTGCTCTTCCTAAGGCAAAGGGGTAAATCCAGACATGGACTCTTTGCTCACTGTGCCTGTTGGTTATACCTCACTGACGAAGCCTAACAAGCCTATAACAATCATCTGGGGTTGCTGTATCGTTCATGCATAGGGAGACGGCCTGCTTTTTGGATTTGTTCTGCCCTTTTGGGTGAGATCAGTCTGATATGCAAATAGTTTAGGTGATCTCTGTAATGATACAAGAGGAGTTAAAACCAGCATTAGAGCTGAGTGGGGACCCACTGTAAGGCAAGCTATTTGAGTATTCTCTTGCACCCTATTTTTTTTTATTCCTAGGGCAGACATGTGAGGCTACCTTAGACATCCCTGATTTAAATAAATGTACTTCTTTCCTGGAATAATAGGCATTAGTAGTGCACATTTGTATTCCTAACACTAAAATGTTCCTTTACTTTAAGAAATACCAACTTAACCAGAGAGCATTCGAATACCAGAGAGAGAAAAATAAACAAAGCTAAACAAACCTGGGTCAAGGATGATAGAGGACAGCCGAGTCAAATATCAGGTAAGCAAACGCATCAAGAATATTTATAGTAATTGACCTTCTTCGTCATACCTGGCGTGCCCAGAACATGCAAGTACGTTTTTAACCCCTTCAGGACGGAGTCAATAGTGCACATTCTGATCAAAACAAAACGTAAACAAAAACTGGAATTTGCGCTATATGTCTGTTCAACCGTAATTCACCGCTGTCACATTAAGTGCACCCACACTTATTATATATCATTTTGTTCAGGTGAAGCAGGGCTTTAATTTATCAATAACTATTCATATATGGAACATAATTTATTATGAATAAAATTTAAAAAAAAGTGAGAAAATAAGATTTTTTTTTAAATTTGTATTTCCGTCTGCCATTTTAGCTGTGAATGTCAAAATACTGCAAAAAAATGCACATATGTGTAATCAGCGATGTCTCACGACTACAACAGTACCCCCCATTAACAGGTTTTATGGCGTTTTGGAAAGCTACAGGGTCAAATATAGAACGTTCCATTTTCAAATTGAAATTTGCCAGATTAGTAATGTTACCTTAGAGACGGTGTGGTAGCCCAGGAATGAGAATTACCCCCATAATGGCATACCATTTGAAAAAGTAGACAACCCAAGGTATTGAAAGTGCGGTATGTTTAGTCTTTTTTAGGAGCCACTTAGTCACAAACACTGGCCGAAGTTAGCGTTCATATTTGTTTTTGTGTGAAAAAAGCAAAAAACGAATATTTGGCCAGTGTTTGTGACTAAGTGGCTACTAAGAAAGACTGGACATACCCCACTTGCAATACCTCGGGTTGTCTACTTTTGCAAATGGTATGCCATCATGGGGGTAATTCTCATTCTTGGGCTACCATACGCTCTCAAAGGCAACATAACTAATCTGGCAAATTTCAATGTGAAAAAAATGAAATGCAAGCCTTATATGTGACTCTCTAACTTTCCAAAACGCCATAAAACCTGTACATGGGGGTTACTGTTATTCTCGGGAGACTTCACTAAACACAAATATTAGTGTTTTAAAACAGTAAAACATATTACAACAATAATATAGTCCATAAAAGTGCCGTTCGTTTGTAAAAAATGCAAAAAACGTCACTTTTACTTAAAATATCATCGTTGTAATACAATTTACCAGTTTGAAACACTAATATTTGGGTTCAGCCAAGTCTCCCAAGTAAAACAGTACCCCCTATGTACAGGTTTTATGGTGTCTTGGAGAGTTACAGGGTCAAATATAGTGCTTGCGAATTAAATTCTCTGCACTTTCTCCCTGTGTTGTCAGGCATGTCAATCAAATTTTAATTAATCAAATCACATAATTATGTTAAAAGATTACTTAAATATACATGTAGAATTTTAATATATATACATATATATGTATTTAAATTCTACATGTATACTGATGTAATCTTTTATGTAATTATATGTATTTATATATATATATATATATATATATATATATATATATATTTGCGGTTATTTGTATTTGATATATAGATATATATATATATAGAATGTCATTCTAAGTGTATTTTGTTACATATATATATATATATATATATATATATATATATATTAATAACAAAATACAGTTAGAATGAAATTACATATGGATATATAATTTATATGAAATTTAGTTTCAATATTTTATTTATTTATTTTATTTATTTATTATTTTAACTATACGTATATATATATATAATATATATATGTAGATCTATTATATATATAATATATATACATATTATATATATGTAACGTCATTCTAAGTGTATTTTAATACTAATATATATACTTATATTAGTATTCAAATACACTTTGTATGACGTTATATATATAATATGTATATATATTATATGTATAATATATATACATATTATATTATATATTTAAAAATACTTTTAATTTATTTTTACACGTCTAATTTTTTTTTTTTATTCTTCCTACCAGCAGGGGGACTGTCTGATATTTCAGACAGTCCCCCTGCTGGCAGATCCATAGCCAGCTATAGGTGGCCATGTGATCGCTCTTTGAGAGCGATCACATGGCCCCCGGGGGCCTCATTTGCCGTGGGAGGATCGCGGTGGAGGTGAGTACCTCCTGGCTCCTGGTGCAGAAAGCCGTTACGGCGTTCCATGCCGCCGCAACGGCTTTAAAGCCCATTTAAAGCGCGACGGCATGGAACGTCGTAACGCTGTTAAGGGGTTAAAAGAACAGCTATAGCAGATTGAACAATACAAAACATGCATGAGAAAAATGTGGAACACAAATATTTTTTACAGTATAAAGTTAATTAAGTTATTGGAATTAGAAACATGGGTTAACAACCACAGTATTAAGAGGTAGGAAATCAAAATGATGTTGTTGTTTTTTTAAGGGCAAACTAATGCCCTTTATGACATCATAAACTATTATACTAATATCTCCATAAGCCTAATAATGAAATCCCCAATAAGTGCCTGGAAGACAAACGTGTACTGTGTCACCGGCCCCTTTCTGAAATATATATTTATAAAAAATAAAATAAAAAAAACATTGCCAATGCCAAATGGAAAAATGCATACACCATTCCATGCAGGTGGCTAAGTAGGCCATCTAGAATTCAACTACCTAAAATAACATTTAAATTGTATTTAACATATTTTAAAGAAATACACAAAACATAGGGAAACTAAGCTGCTTGGGCTGACGTCTACATTACTGCTTCAAGACACAGAGCTGCCTGGAATACTCACCTCTAATAATATATTAAGAAAAGCCAGCGTATTCTATAACACAAACACAGCGTTAACAGACGCTACATGGTGTATAACAGCTTGCAGTTTATCAAGACACAAATTCTGCAGTTTAACAACAGCTCAATAAATCCTAAGCAATACAACATGTTTAATCTGTGGTCCTCTTCTCTGCAGTGTGTATGTGCATATCTTA
The DNA here is from genome assembly GCF_036172605.1 of Pelobates fuscus. Taxonomy (NCBI): domain Eukaryota; kingdom Metazoa; phylum Chordata; class Amphibia; order Anura; family Pelobatidae; genus Pelobates; species Pelobates fuscus. The sequence goes on from NC_086327.1 coordinate 76,493,284, forward strand.
TATACTAACAAGACAGAAGTGATGTAATTAAAGAACACCAAGGAATCACACTGGGCTAAAGTTGCTAACGGCAGAACATCAACAGCTTGGACCTAGCAATTCATCAGCAACAAAGCAGGTCTTGTCCAAGTAAAAAAAAAAAACACAGCTAAGACTTTGCCTTGGATCAACAGAGATACATTTAAGTATCACCTCAATTAAAATTACTATTAATTATATAATAGAATACTAGAAGGCAACCTTCTAATGTGATGCAATAATAAACTTTATTTTCTACATGTACAACGCAATCTCTCAATAACCCATTAACATGCACACCAAGGGACACTTTTTAGAGTAACAAAAACAATCATTGGCTTCACCACATGTATGTCTCCTAGATGCTTATTTACTAATGATTTGGATATAAAGATGCATTGAAAAAAAATGACATATATATATATATATCTCAAGCAGACTGGAGTGTAAAGCAGTAGGCAGGGGCAGGCAGGGCTGGGGTGGGGGACATATAGCCCCCAGGCCACCCAAAATTCTAGCCATACGTAATCCAGTCGGTGCTGGCATTAGGAATATACCAGCAGCAATGTTAGTATTTTCTGGGGACAGAAATATGTCAGATGGAGGGTAGGGGCAGAGAGGTGTCACTGGCAGGTTGTTTGGGGACACAGTTGGCACTGGCAGGCTTTTTGGAGGCACATATGGCTCATAGGCATGATATGCACATTTTATGAATATACTCCTCTTTGGCATGATATACAGGGTGTATGCATTTGCTGCTCAATGGCATGATATACCAAAATTGTGCATTAACTGCTCATTGGCATGATATATCAGATTTATGCATCTAATGCTTTTTGGCGTGATATACAAGATATATGCATTACCTTCTTATTGGCATAATATAGCAAAATTATGAATTACTGCACTTTAGCATGATATGCCAAGTTTATGCATTTCAAGGGACACTATAGTCACCAGAACAACTGCAGCTTATTGTATTTGTTCTGGTGAGTAGAATCATTCCCTTCAGGCTTTTTGCTGTAAACAGTGTCTTTTCAGAGAAAATGCAGTGTTTACATTACAGCCTAGTGATAACTCCACTGGCCACTCCTTCGATGGCTGTTAGAGCTGCTTCCTATCTCAGTCTTGCCTAGTATGCATCACAACATATCAGTGTCTCCTCCCTCTGCATGCAGACACTGAACTTTCCACATAGAGATGCACTGATTCAATGTATATATATGAGACAATGTTGATTGGCCAGGGCTGTGTTTGACTTGTGTTGGCTCTCCCCTGATCTGCCTCCTTTACAGTCTCAGCCAATCCTATGGGGAAGCATTGTGATTGGCTCAGACCACCACTTCTGATGTCAGGGGTCAAAGGAAGTTCACAGGCAGAGGCAGCAGCTTCATACTTGAATACAAATACGATTTTTCTATATTTAGGGAGGCAAAGGGGGACAGAGGGGTTAGATGATGGTTTTAAAACTATAGGGTCAGGAATACGTTTGTGTTCCTGACCCTATAGTTTTCCTTTAAGTATTTATTGTTCATTGGAATGATATATCAAGTGTATGCATTTACTGCTCGTTGGCTTGATCTACAAGGTTTATGCATTTACTGCTCATTGGCATGAGCAACACAAGGTTTATATTTTAATGCATTTATAGCAATCCCTTGTTGGAAAATCCTACATAACTCATCTACTAAATGCTTGCTTGACTGGGGAGATCTCCCTTATTGATTAGTGATGTCCAAGTGTCAAGTGTGCAGGGCATTTGCTCCCTGGTCTGCTCTCTAAGCACATTTTACATCTAAATACCCAAGTACATAGCACTTTCATTTTTTCTATTTAATTATCTTGTACGTCTATCAACACATCTATTCTTTTAGTGGACATGTGCCTATCGCTGATATTAATGGATATGTTGGGGGAACTGCACTCTGAGCCACTAAATAGTTTTTGCCCCCAGTCTCCACTCCTTCAAAAAAATCATTAAAAATCCACTTCTTCATTTAAACTGTTAATAGCTCCCGACTGATTCCGCTTTTGCAACTGTCATTAGTCTAATACTATCCTTACCTTTTGTGTCACTTTACCCCACTCCCTCTAGTATGTTATCTCATTGAGCAGGACCCTCAACCCCTCTGTGTGTCCAACTCATCTGGTTGCAACTACATGTTTGTTCGTCCACCCACTGTAAAGTGCTGCAGAATTTGTTGGCGCTATATAAATAATAACATAATAATAATAATAGTGTCCCTTTAAGCAATAGCTTTCAACAGACCTCACCTGCATCTAATTTTTGTTTATAGATCCCAGTACTAAGCTACATAGACCTACAAGTAACACTACATACTTTATTTCAATGACAAGTTAAAAATACACTTACAGATATTGTTTAAAAAGCTTTTTTTTTTCTACAGAGTAGTTTTTATACAGCATGTAATAATCTATTTTGCAATGTGGTTCTGCCTCCTTTGTTAACTATATTTGAAAATAATGGTGCATAGGTGTTTTCTTCTGTTGTGCTCTTGAAGTCTTTAACAATCATGTTAAGTGTAGCAAATACAAAGTGCTTCACGTGGCTTTGTATTTGGAGCAGTGTAGGTAGAAATGCTTCTTGGTTTTGATGTCATCCAAACTGCAGTTTTTCTTGTTTTATATTCTGCTTAGCCCTGGCATACATACACTCTCAAATATACACTGTCGAGGTTAATCACTAAAGTCCAAATGGCCCAATACCAAATAGGGCAAAACCATCCAGCTGCATTTGCAGCTATTTAACAATGTCTGGATTTTGCCCCGAACAAGCCTGAGAGAGTTCGGCAGGACCAAACACTACCAAAGGCTTTAGGTCCAAACCTGGATGGTTCAAAACTAATCCTAATGTCCTCTCCTTGGCCCTTACCCATTGGGAGTATGTGGAGGCCATAATAATGCAGTTAGGGGGCTTTTTCAATTATTGTTAGCCTTTACATCCCATGATAAAATATTTGTCGCTACGCTATATGAGTAAGAAAGTCTTGTGTCTCTCAAATTTTCTCATATTAATATGGAGGTCTTTTTGAACCCCCAGATGCTTTTTCTCACTATTTAAAAAAAATATATATTATTATTTATTATTTAATTTGACGGCTGGCTAGCAAGTGCTGACCAGTCACCACATAATTAACCTTGCCATTGAAGGTTTTCGACTATTTGCAAATAGTTTGAATTTTTTCGGATATCAAGCATCTGGTAGATGCCATCTGGTGGCGTAGAGTCCAGCTGATATCCAAACCAGATTCAGGCCCAAAATCCTGACGTTGCTAACTAGCATGTACAATATCCCCATAGGCAACTGGGGAGTTTATCCCCATTTGGTATGGGGTCACTCAGACTTTAGGGAATAACCACATGAAAATTGTCATTGCTGTCAGAATTCGGTCATTTTCGCCATATTTTGGCCATCTTTAGTGAATAACCCTGTGTATGGACATACCCAGAGGTAAAGTATAGTGTCTCACTTTGGATTGTGAATGCAAGTCACTAAATATATATTTTTGTTGTGTTTTATTTCTGATGGAACATGAACAAGTGTTCACAATAAAGCATGACATTTTTGAAGTTTTACCATCAAGTGTCACTTAGGAACAAAGGACAAAGTACAACTTGAAAATTGAAACTTTCAGCTAAGATTGCCATGTACTCATTGCAGGAAGTGACATTGACTTTCTTATGTGCACTAGTTATGAGCAAAATATTATAAGCAAAACAGTGTAAAACTATTTTCATGTCTTCCACTTTCTTTTTCTTTAATTTTTACATTAACCCCTTAAGGACTGAGCCAGTTGTACAAGTTGTGAGCAAAACAAAATGTAAACAAAACCTTGAATTTGCGCTATATGTCTGTTCAGGTGTAATTCACCTCTTTCATATTAAATGCACCCACACTTATTACATATAATTTTGTTCATGAGAGCAGGACTTTCATGTCACATCAAATACTTATATAATAAACATAACTTAATATGAATAAAATGTAAAAAAAATAGAAAAATTAAGATAATTTTTTTTTTTAAATAATTCTGCGTGGCATTTTAACTGTGAATGTCATAATACTTTTAGCTGTTACTGCAATAAAATGCACATATTTGTATTCAGTGAAGTCTCACGGGTAAAATAGCGCCCCCCAAGTACAGGTTTTATAGTGTTTTGGAAAGTTACAGGGTCAAATTAAGCACATTAATTTTTTTTCGTTTATATACATAGACATTTGCATGTATGGTAGCCCAGGAATGAAAATTACCCCATAATAGTATACCATTTGCAAAAGTAGACAATCCAAGGTATTACAAATGGGGTATGTCCAGTCTTTTTCAGTAGCCACTTAGTCACAAACACTGGCCAAAGTTAGCAATCTAATTTGTATATGTGGGAACAATGCAAAAAACTGATTTGAACGCTAATTGTGGCCAGTGTTTGTGACTAAGTGGCTACTAAAAAAGACTGAATATACCCCATTTGCAATACCTTGGGTTGTCTATTTTTGCAAATGGTATGCCATCATGGGGGTAATTCTCATTCCTGGGCTACCATACAGTCTCAGACAGGGCCGCCATCAGAAATTTTGGGGCCCCTGACAAAGCACAAGGTCTGTGCCCCTCCCCCCCATTCCTCTCCCCCTCCCCCCCCCCCCCCCCCCCGCCAATGCTCTGCCTAGTCCACTAACAATGATGCAGGACTGAATGTGGTGTGTATAGTGCTTCAAGATGTATTCCTAACACTATAGCTTCAAAGACACTATAGGGAGGGTTTGGTGCTTAAAATCACATATTATTGAATAAGATTCAGTGATAAAAGATTTGGCAAATATAAGACTATGTGTTAAAAGCAATAACACAGGGATTTGTGTCATACGGGTCCCTTGAACAATGTCATACATGTCCCTTGAAAATAGCTCTATAGCCGTAATGTTTGGTGCTGGCTCAGTGATTCCTGTCACTACTTTAAGGTAATATATGCAGATGTATTGATTTTTTTTGCCTTTGCTCATACTAGTGTATATGAACTCTTTATTTAAATACTCTTTAAGTATCCAGCCATTCGAATTGATATAAAGAACAAAGCTAGGACACCACCACATTCTTTGGAAGCCTTACTGATAAATCTTGGGATTTAGACAGAGTAACCTTATGGTAAGATATAGTGCCAAATTCTAACAGGGTAGTTTGTAAGGCTGGGAAGGAAATAATAGGCTCATGTAAGGCTACCATAATGTCATCAGCGGATAAATTAAATAAAAGAGGATGTTGAGATGGGGTATCCCAATATCGATGACTTAGACCAAAAAGCAATAGCCAATGGTTCCAAAGCAAAGCAAGGACATCCTTGGACAGCCACTGGAAATCTTTAATGGAGAGGAAAGGAAACTCATCTGTCTGACAGATATATAGTAGTATATAGTAGTTTCACTGCATCTATAAATGAAGTTGGAAAGCAAAATCTACCCAAAACCTCCCACATATATCACCAATGAACCCTGATCAAACACCTTTTTGGCCTCACGGGAGAGAATGAGAAAGGAATGAGACACCCGGAGCGAATTATGTAAAATATTTATGACGTTTCTAGTATTATCCAATGGTTGCCGGGAAGTCACAAAACCCATCTGATCTGAGTGTAAAATGGTCGGTAGTAAATCAACTATTCTGTTTGCCAGCATTTTAGCATACATTTTGGTATCTGAGTTTAGCAATGATATAGGTAAAAAAAATTCTGGCAAGTTGTTGCCGGTGTACCCGGTTTAGGCAATGTGACAATACAAGCATGTAGGAACTGCCTAGGAACTGTATTGGCTTGTATGTCAAAGTTAAATATGTATTTTAGATGGGTTGATAAAAGGGACAAATGTTTTCCTCAGGTCCTGGGCTTTTGCAAGGACAATGTCTAGTTTAGCCTGTGGGATTTGGGGCAGGTGCAGTTTGTCCAGGAATATGCGTTCTGGGGAGGGTTGATGAACTGTAACTTCATCTTTTAGGTTACATCTAATAATAAAGCCTTACATTATGTTGTAACAAGTGTATAGAAAATGGCAAAATTACCTATAACATACAGAAACTTAAAAAAAAAACATGAATAGGTTAAGCACTAGAAGCTAATTACTAATTATTATTATTGATGCAATTTACAGTCTCTAAAAGAAACCCCATGAAGACAAATGAATTACATTTACACAGCTTGACTGAAACACATTACATAGGGGGGGGGAATTTAATACAAAGAAAGAACTAGGACAAGGCTAAAAAAAATCTGATTTGCTTCAATACTAAATTGTAAAATTAGGGAGTGATGCTGAATCAGAAGTTGCCATTTTTTATATAATTCGTTTGATATATGATTTTAGAGCACTAACATACTTTTCTTGTCTAGAAAGACATATTTTCCTTGACAAGACAATATATGTATCCTGCCTTGAGGGGATGTTATCGTTGACTAAGAACAGCTTTACTGCAACACTGCACCATTCTGGAACTGTTTTAGTATTTGGCAATAAAATGCATTCAGTTCTGTGTCTGGAGCTCTTGTGATCACCTTGATAACTACATTTTGTGTTTCAAGTACATGCTCAAATTTTCAAATAGGAAAAACAATATTAAGAAAGTCTCTCTATAACGTGTTGGATTAAGGGGACATTGTAAGTAACATAACTGCTGTTGTTGTTGGAATGTACAAATAAAGTTTTCTGGAGTGTCTTGGTGACGGCCCCTGGTTTAAGAGCAAATTGTTCAGAAATGACTTAAAGGGACATGACATGCGCACAGTCGTTATTCGGCTTGTGGCATTTTTAACCCCCATAACCCACCCATAAACACAGACACCAAATTTCTGTTGGAAAATAAAAGTCCACAGCTTTATTTAAATTTTTCAATAAACAAGATAACAAATTGGGGTCATTGCCATATAAGATTAATTTACCCCCACCCCCTTCCGTACAGCATTAACCCAGACAATGAGCCCATACCATAAACAATATATAACAATATAAATAACACATAATATATAACACACGGCCTACCAAAGAGGCCCCATAATCATAACTTTATTAACTGTAGGGGTGTACCGAGACACCCCTACACCACCAGGTTCGGAGCCACCGATGAGCTCGAACCAACAGACCACTTCCAACTCTGGCCTAATTCAGCCTAAGCTTAGCCTAGCCACTTGCTAATCCACTTCCATCCCAATTACCCTAGCCCTATCCCGCCACAGCCCGAGACTTGATCCCTTAATGTCTCGAGCGCCCCCCACCACACAGAAATAGGGCTCGGGATATCCCCTCTTGAAAACCTAGGTTTAGCAAGTCACACCCTACCTCCGAAAGGTGTACCCCATCCTTACGATAATACCCAGGTAACATACCCTCTAGCTCCCAATGCCTTACCGGGACCCCGCTTGACCTCCTAACGAAAACTGACATGGCCTTATTAACTTTCCCCCGACATCTTGCCACCGCAGCTGTGTCCCTGGCATGTCTCCAATTAAATCTTGGCACCATCTCAGACCATACTACAACCACTCCAGGTACCCGCTCCCGGAGCCGATCCAAATCCCGCTTCATCCTCCTAATTAGCTCCCTCTGAGGGATAAGCCCCAAATCGTTACCCCCACCATGTATCAATATTATGTCCGGGGGGTTTCCCCCCAACAATTTCTTAAAAATCTCTCCACTAATGCTCTGCCAGCTGAAACCACGAAAACCAAACCATTGTAACTCCACAGTTTCCTGAAGAAAGCCCAGTTGTGATCCATTCCTCCGAACTGCGGCCCTCTTCTGTGCCCAATAAACGTAGGAGTGACCCACCAACCATACAACCCGACCTATAAAGAAACACAAATCATTAACTTGCAGAGCATTTACACAAAAACCCTCAACGCCAACAAAACCCCCTTCAAACCAACTTATCCGTTCGTACATATGTCCGAAAACGCGCGGACTCCCACCGACCTATCTGTTTAATCCGGTCATCCGCGAGTCCAAGCCGCGCCGCTTCCGTTGCTGCCCCTATGCGAAATGAATGAGTTCCAAATTGCATGGGATGCAAACCCAACTGCCGCAGCCCCATGCAAAAGACCCTGACAAATTGGAAGCGTGACAGCGCAAGACCATCCTTGTGCACGAGAAAGCACCCCAAGCCCTGGGGGCGAACGCGTGTCCAACCTACCTGCAGGCGAGTTCGCCCCTCCCGACTGTCCCACCATCTCCTCCCATTCATACCAAACCTTGGTGTACGCTGTCCACGTTCCGGACGCCAGGGAACTTCTTATAAACCCCCCAAGCAAGATGTCCCGAGCCGCCACATTTCCGCCAGGCATGCCTGACCCGTCTCCTGAGCTCCCGGCGCCGCTTCCCAAAAACGCTCCCACTGTGAACGAGATAAGGCGTCAGCAACAACATTCAACAAGCCCGGAACATGTTTCGCCCTAAACACAATATTCCAAGACATGCAAAGCAGCACCAAGTGCCTCAACAACCGTACCACGGGCAGAGAAGAGGGCGAAATATTATTAACCGCCTGCACCACCGCCATATTATCGGAGTGAAAGATCACCTTCCTGTTCACGAGCTCCTCGCCCCATAAGGATACCGCCACTACCACTGGAAAGAGCTCTAGGAAGGCCAGGTTCCTGATCAATGAGCGTATGAGACGGAGCTTAGGGGCGCGTCAATGTCGTCATTGACAGAAGCCCCTTTTGGGTATCAGGCGGAATTTGCCCGGCTCCTTCTTGGGGACCACCCCCAGAGGAGACACCCTCAAGTTCGGCACTGGTGGGACCGCATAGGGTCCCGCCATCCTACCAAGCCTTACCTCCGTCATCAATTTTTCCCGCACCACCCCTGGGTGATCCCGAACGGATCGTAAATTCAAACATAATGTCCCTGGCCCCTTCCCTTTGAACGGGATCATAAACCCTTCCGTGAATCCTTTCCTCAAAAATTCCGCGTCAGCGCGGTTAGCGTAGCGCTTTAGCCACGGCAGCATCTCGCCTACCTTCACTGGAGTTGCCCCCAGTGGCAGCGGCGGGAGCCGTGGAGCCGCTGGGACCTCCCCCGCCAGCTGGTTTGCCTCTCTTGAAGCACCTATTAACTCCATGTGTACCGCCGCAACCGGAACACTCGTGTTTGAATCTACACGACGCGCCCCATTTACATTGGCCCTCGTTGAAGAGCCAGCAGAAACCCTTCTTTTGCCCGGCCGGCGCCGCTCCTCCAGGTGCTGCACCGGCCGCCCCGTGAAAGGGCGCAGCCTTCTGCGCCATCATGAGTCGCATCCACAGGGGTAAATCCATCTGATCCCATCTCATACTCGGGTTCGCTGCCAAACGCTGGCGGAATTGCTCATTGTATTTCCACCATGCAATACCACCGTATGTCCGATAAGCGTCCCCTATCCCGTCCAAGTAACAAAAAAGTTGTGAACAGCGATCGGGAAACTTTTCCCCGATGACGCTGGCCAGTATGCAAAAGGCCCTCAGCCAGTTTGCAAACGTCTTGGGGATCTTCCGATACCTACGCTTTTTCTCTTCTTCTTCTTCCTTCTTCGCATCCTTTTTATCCTCATCCTTTAGATCGAGGAACTCCTCCAGAGGAAGGAGAGAAAAAAAGTCTACGAACTCACCTTTCCAAATCCTGTCCTTCACCTCAGACTTCAGGTGACAGCCTAAGGGCCCGCGAAAGATACATGCACATTTTGCCGCGCCGTATCAGCAATCTCGCCTCCTCCAACCGAACCTAAACCTTTTCACCCGATTCAGGCGTACCCAGTCCGGAGACACTACTCACCGCCCCTCTAGCCTGACCTGTTGACCCGGAACCCGCTTCCGGAACCCATACCCTCGAAAATTGCGGTGAAGCCCCCTCCCCACCGGCCCATGAGTCTAAAAACGATTTCAGGCAAGTTAACATGGAATCTGAGTGTGATGTAACAGGTAACTCACCGCCAGAGCCTCCGGCCGCGGAGGGCCGCGGGGTCGTTTTCCTTCCGTCCGCCGCGTGCGGCTCCGGAGTGTCCAGTTGACGCCGACTCCCATCCGCCGGATCCCGCCGCGGGACCGCAGGTGTACCGCTCCGCGACCTGTAAGGAGAAGAACACCTGGGTAGTCTGTTCGAGTGTCTGTCTACCCGCCCTTCCTCCTTACGTTCCCTGCCGTCAACCCTACGCCTCTCTCGCCTAGTAACCAGGCCCTCTAGGCCGTAAGAACTATCCGGCCGTCCTTGGGGGCTCCCGTTGGAGGACCCAGACTCGCTGTGCCGTTCCCTTCTCCTCCTGGCCCTGCAGACTGGTCTCCGCCTACCGTGCCTATCAGTAGACGGGCTCCTCTCCCTGTCGCACCCTGCCCTGTCTTGCCTGGCGCCTGCCCCGCGCCGCTTCTTGTATTCCGCAGGTCTAGGGTTGTCTCTATAGTCCTGCAGTCCCCGAGAGCAACATTTGTGGCCCTCCCGTCCACTCCTAACCCCGCTGTCAGAATATGTGTCAGACCCTTGTGACAGTCCCCCACTGGCCGCTCCTCTATCCATCGGGGAATCGCTGTGCCGACCCTGACAAGCAGAATCCCCTTCCGTTGCCGCCCTGGCCTGATCCTGCTGCCCCAGCTGGGTGACCCGTCCTGCCGTCCCCCCGCTGCCTTGCCTGGACCTTGTCACGTCCGTACGACCAACCTCCCCTACACTTGAGCCCCTTTCGGCCCTCTGAGGTGGTGTCAGCCCGTCATCCCCAGTCCCCTGTGCATTCCCTTGCCGCCCGGTACTTAAACCGGCGGCAGACTCACCGGGACGTGTCTGGGCTCCATCCTCTCCTCCGACATCCTCTGCAGTTCTGGTCTCCTTGGAGGCCGTCGCCAATTTCGCCGCCCTGCCGCCCGCCGTCAGGCGAGCAGCGCTCCTCGTGGTAGGCCGCGACACCATTCCAGGCCTAACAGCCGCCCTTGCCTTACCGGCGCTGCGTTGCGCAGACGGGGCCGATGGCGTTTGCGCTACCTCCGACCAGCCTGCATCCCCAACCGATGATCCGCTTGCCTCTTTGGACGGACTCCGTCTCCGACGCGCTGCGGGCATCACGCCCGGGCTCAGCCGCTGGGGCGGTCTCGCCCTCCGCACCGAGCGCCGCTCAACTGCCGCAGGGGGGTTACCGCTGGTCCCAGGAACCGCCAGTTGCTGCTGCAGCCATGCCATCCCCCTGTCTCTCACGGCTGCTCTCACACCGTCCAGGATCTCTTCAAGTGAAGCCATCTGAAAACCAAAAGAAAAGAAACCACACAACCTGCCAAAACAATTAACAGGTAAGTGCAGATTCTGATTAAAATGGCAACTTGCTAAAATGGCCGCTTAATATACTTGCACTTTTCCACACCCCTTATTACGCTCCACCCTAACTCCCCACCCCTAAATCTTTAGCTCCACCTGCCTACTCCTTGGCTCTGTCAAGGCCCATTCCCCTGACTGCGCTGATCCATGGGCTTCACTATAGTCACCTGAACAACTTCAGCTTAATGAGGTTGTTCAGGTGAGTGCTACAGCTCCCTGCAGCCTTTTTCTTGTAAGCACTGTATTTTCTGAGAAAATGCAGTGTTTACATTGGAAGCTTGGAACACCTCTTGTTGCAGTCAATCAGACGGCCACCAGAGGGACTTCCGAGTTCAGAGGCCCTAAAAAGGCCTCATTCACGTCTGACGTATTCATGCATGGGTGAATACTTCAGACGTGCTATCAGCACACAAAGCACTGTGGACACGCTTTGTGTGCTGAGGCTGTCAGCACTGCTGTGGGAGTGGCTTGAGCTGACAGCTGAAGACCGAAGAGGAGGAGGAGGAGAGGATTCAAACAGTAAGTAAATGTATTTAGTGAGTGTGGGTGGGTGACTGAGGCTGAGTGGGTGAGGATGGATGGATGATGGGAGTGGATGATATGGATGATGGGAGTGGATGGATGATATGGATGATGGGAGTAGATGGATTTGGGGATGGATTTGGATGATGGGAGTGGATGGATGATATGGATTATGGGAGTGGATGGATTTGGGGTGGATTTGGATGATGGGAGTGGATGGATGATGGGAGTGGATGGATTTGGATGATGGGAGTGGATGGATGATGGGAGTGGATGTATTTGGATGATGGGAGTGGATGAATGATGGGAGTGGATGGATTTGGATGATGGGAGTGGATGGATGATCGGAGTGGATGGATTTGGATGATGGGGGTGGATGGATGATGGGAGTGGATGGATTTGGATGATGGTAGTGGATGGATGATGGGAGTGGATGTATTTGGATGATAGGAGTGGATGGATGATGGGAGTGGATGGATTTGGATGATGGGAGTTGATGGATTTTGATGATGGGAGTGGATGTATATGGATGATATGGATGATGGGAGTGGATGGATTTGGGGATGGATATGGATGATGGGAGTGGATGGATGCTATGGATGATGGGAGTGGATGGATTTGGATGATGGGAATGGATGGATGATATGGATGATGGGAGTGGATGGATGATATGGATGATGGGAGTGGATGGATTTGGATGATGGGAGTGGATGGATTTGGGGATGTATATGGATGAAAGGGATAGATAGAAATAGATAGAAATAGATAGAAATAGATAGATATGGATAGATAGATAGAATTAGATAGAAAGAATTAGATAGAAATAATTAGATAGAAAGAATTAGATAGAAAGAAATAGATAGATAGAAATAGATAGAAAGAATTAGAAAGAATTAGATAGATATAGATAGATAGAAATAGATAGAAAGAATTAGATAGAAAGAATTAGATAGATAGAAATAGATAGATAGAAAGAATTAGATAGAAATAGATAGAAAGGAATAGATAGATAGATAGAAAGGAATGGATAGGAATAGATAGATAGAAAGAATTAGATAGATAGAAATAGATATAGATAGATAGATAGATAGAAAGAATTAGATAGAAAGAGATAGATAGAAAGAAATAGATAGATATAGATAGATAGAAAGGAATAGATAGAAAGAAAGAAATAGATAGAGAGATAGAAAGAAATAGATAGAAATAATTAGATAGAAAGAAATAGATATATATAGATAGAAAGAATTAGGTAGATATAGATAGATAGAAAGGAATAGATAGAAATAGATAGATAGAAATAATTAGATAGAAAAAGATAGATAGAAAGAAATAGATATAGATAAATAGAAAGAAGTAGAAATAGAGTGTGTATGTGTTTAACAATATTTATTTAAAGTGTGTGTGTATGTTTAACAATATGTGTGTGTTTGTATGCAAACACTATATATAGAGAAACCTCTATATATAGTGTTTGCATGCAAAGTTTGGAGTAGGAGGGGGGCGGGCACACAGCGAGCTGAGCTGTCACTCAGCTCAGCTCGCGAACGCGCATTCCGCGCATATGCGCGGTAAAGCGCTGAGTGTCTTCATAGGGCGGCAGTCAATGCCACTCTATGAAGAATGCGATTGGTGCAGCGCGAAGCCGCGCATGCGCACCACATCGCGATGACGCTTCTCTCAGTGAAGCGACCTATTGGGCCCCGCGATTTTGTCATTTTGACGAAAAAGGGGGCGCGGCATGGTTGGGAGCTCGGTGCTGGAACGGAGGCAAGTTTTTAATATAAAAAAGCCTTGAAAATATTATTTTTTTGCTGAAAGTACATATAAAAGCAAGAAGGAAGACTGGGGGACCTGTCTTTCTTGCTTATATATGTAGACTATAGAGTCCCTTTAATATAAACTGGGGCTTTCCGCCCTAACTCTGTGACATATTCTCTTTCTACGGATATATTTTCAAACAGCTCAAATTACTTGTTTTATTTTTATTTTTTTTACATCTTTTTTTTTTTCCCTACCTGGCTTTGGTCTTCTTCAAACTTTCTTTTATATTAACTTTAAAGTGATTCTGTAGTGTTAGGAATACAAATCTGTATTCCTAACCTATAGTTAATGTTGTTCCCTCACCTACTTCCCCACAGCACATAAAGGTTAAAAAATGATGTACCTTGGTGCAGGGTTGGGAATCCACCTCCTCCAATATCATCCAACGGGGAGGGAGGGAGGGCCAAGACGCATGCAACCTTCCACCCTCTTTTTCAGCAAATAGATATTCATCTCACTTTGATTAATCAAGTGACTTGGGCACTTTTTTCTATTGGCTTCCTTATGCTGTTACTTCAGGCACCTATAACCTGGTTTTAGCCTAACTTTCTAGCTCTGCCCCTTGGTCTCAGCTTTATACTCTACCTCTACCATAAAGAGCCTTCTATGTCCATAACGATCCCTTTTTCCATCTCTATCCCCTGGGACATGTCTTGCACAGTCACCCCAACACTTCATTGTAGTGGTCATGGTACTATGAATATATGGACGCAATACGTTGATTTTCAGTAAAGCCATTATTGAGTAGTTTGACCAAAACCAGGGCTCTTCCAGGAACTATAGCCTCACTGACAAAGTATAAATTATACTTCATTTTCTAGTGCAAATTCTAAAACTATGTTTGTCATCCATGATTGAACAGGTTCACATTTGATAATGCAGAAGTGTAATTTCCTCTTTATTAGTGCAGCTGCACAGATGGTGAACTATGAGTGCGTAGGGAGAGTACCGTTTTTTGTCATATCACTATAACCACCACAATAAGCCGTAGTGCTTAGGGTTCTCACATTGTCCCTTTAACATGCAGAGAATTGCAAGCTTCAGCGCACAGAGTCAGGAAAGTACATTATACATAATATAACCTTTAAAAGCAATGTAACATTTCCACTACCTGTGCAAGGGCAGCTAAATGTCTTTAAAATAAACCTGATATGTCAAGGGTAGGACTGTAATTGCTGAGTAAAAGGCAACGGGGGGTAAATTTTATCAAGCTGAATATAGATATTACCGCAGAAAAAAATATAAGATGGTATTCCCAAGAAAATAATGGCAGTATTCAATTACCTGTCACAAGAATAATCTTCAGCACACACAGTTTATATTCCCACTTCGTATTAATGTGAGTTACAGTTCAAAAAGCATGAAGCTTGTTAAGTCTCATAAAAAGATCACATTTTTAAATGTATGACTGGTATTTTATTTCACTCACTTTAATTACTTACTTAGTAACTGCACTAATAGCAGCGCTAAAGGTTCAGTACACATTTATTTATCTGATCTTCATGCATTTAACACATTCTGCATGTCATGCAACAAGGGTAGTTGCAGTGTTTGATAGTTGCACATATACTGTAAGTAAGCCAGTGATCGAAGTAAGTAAAATTAAGATGATGATTCGTCATTAATGCTTTGTTTAGTGCTATCGGTTCTTCACCTTTTGACAGGGAATGACCCGTTCTTCAACTGTTAAGCAATATATATATAACACAATTAATTCTGAAAAATGTATTTATAGATCCTACCCAGTGTTTGAGGGGTCTCCATGGTACTTTGGAAAAAAGTGTTGCTACAGTAATTAATACATTGTGGACAACTGCCTGATGCCCTGATATACGGTATATAATGTGCCTGTTTCAACCATTGATGATTCACTGAATGGATGAAACAGGCAGAGACCAAATACACATTTTTCAGAAGGGGGGGAGGGAGTGACAGTGCCGCTTTAAGATGAACATATGCTACATTATAAACAAAATAGTATCACTCGTTAGTGGATATCCCCCTATCTAATATTATGGGAAATTCACAAAAAAATTATATCAAGTTACATATAGAGCTCTTTCCTGCAGTAGTAGATGACAATATCATTAAGGCGATCGTTTGTATGTTCACAATGACTATTTTAAACTAGTCCTGATTACAGTGTAAAGATGCACCATTTTTAAGAACAATAAGTATTTAAAACTAGTACTGATTACAGTGTAGAAGATGAACCATTTTTGTTAGAACATTTGTTTGGTGAGCATTTTTGTTTTGTAAGCAAGGCCACCATATAATCTATTTAATTTCAAAGCAGAGCCAGTATTCCTGTATGAGTCTGCATACTTATATTGCACCAGATTCTGCTCTTGACATGAATCATCCGGACACAGTCAATGCTAGCGGTCATAAATCTGTTTTACCAAGGCACTGGTGCTACACAAATATTTCACAGCTTTTAGAAGTGATCTGCATTGCTATTTCACAGAATCTACTGATTGTGATGAAAAGCACAACTATCACATACAGAACATTTAATCCTACATTACTTTAGATACATCATTTATATATACTAAGCTCTAAGATTTGAGCTAAAACAGGTTGACTCCCATGATTACACATAATGCATAACAGAATAAGATTGCAGATTACATTGCTGCTTTACAATAAATAAATTACAACACATCGGCACACCAACGCGGTTACATTCTGTCACAGAGGACTGGCACATATTGTATTGTTTTCAGCAATTGGAATTGAAGACACATACTGCAAAACATGAAGCTAATTAAATAAAACACAAGCTGGTCACAGAAAGCAGACCAATTCACATCAATCTATTCAGCAGATGAACAGACCCATGATACATAAAACTGTTACAAAGAGTGCCATGTTGACTTGAAACATTATCAATATATTTAATTATTATAGCGGCCCCTCAATGAGAGAACTGGTTATGCATTGTTAAATCTGAGGATGACCCTTTATCTAGCAAAACAGACATTATAAAAAGCATAGTAAGTGACAATAACTGGCATGAATAAAACAGACTTCTGCAGAGATCAAAGATACAAAAGAAAGTCTCAATAGGACATCCGAGCACATACTGATAAACACACGGTGCACTGCAAAAATAGTACACACACATGCTGATACACAGAAGGCACAGCAAATGTACAGCTAGATGACACAAAATGTAAATTTGGAGATCTATACATCTGACTGGCAGAATCACATCACTGTGTTAAAATTAAAAATAGAAAAAAGAGAGGCCGCAACGGATCACATGATGATTTCTCTGAGATCATTTGGCTAGGTACCAAAAAGATTGTGGTGAGATCACACACAAGAAGAGTCTCCACAGTGGAGGTAGAAAAATAACTGTTATGCATCACCAGAATATAGAAGTCCTCATATGCTCTCAGGGAGCCTTTGACTTCCAGACCAGAACCAGTGCCATGCTGATGAGATCCACAAGGTTTAAACTGCAATCCATGGCCAGTTCCTGACCACTGATCCTTTTGGATCATTGCCCAAGGTTTGATTTTAGAAAAAATATGTGTTTAAAACAGTGTCCATTGTTAAGGGTTTCTAGGATAGCTTTGGAATCATGATTGCTCACATTTCTGTTCCCAAGGAAGACACATCAGAGTCCAACTATACATATGCAGGTGTTGCACAACAGTAATTTTTACTATTTGCACTGTGGGGAGTTTTATTGAGTTTCATTGTCCCGTCACAATTGTTTTGCTTCCCACTGATTTGTACAATAGGCACAGCTATAACACAGCCTTCCTGCTTCAGCAAATTGTGCTTTTTTATGCTTGTTTGCTGAACCAGTTTTGTTAAATTTGTGAGTGCAGCATCCCCATATTGAATGAACAAATAAGAAGGATCTGCTACCGAGAGAAAACATAGAGCAAACAGAGCCACCCACATATGCAATCAACAACTTGGTGCAGCTCGGTGAAAAAATTGTGAAAAGGGCTATGTATAACTGACAGCAGCTATGATATGACTACTATAAAGCAGCTCCATTCATCCTGTCTGTGCTGGAGGATAAAATATCTATGCCATGAATCTCACATAATCTCACATAAGACACTAAGGACTAGAATTATAGGCTCCTACTTGGTGGAGTAATTTCTGGTCTGGGATCTACCTTAAGCTACAATTAGCCATGTCTCTTTATTTTTATTTTTTTGTTATTCTTTATTTTCAATGACAGAAATTTCAGGCATGTGAACAGTACTTGGGCTTATGCAAAAGCCAAAATTTGTGTTTTACAGCAGTTTCACATTGATACAGAAAAAAGATTGAATTGTTAGTTGATAATGCTACTGTTTAGAGTTCTTCTTTGCGGTCTTGTTCTGTCAGGGTTTTTACATTTTTATATAAAACAAAACAAATTTAAGTTTTAACCTTAAACAACATAAAAACAAGAGGTATGGTAGAGAGACTCCGTAACCTTGGAGTTCTCTGTAGGACTGCGGGAGAGGTAAGGTAGATAAGAGTCTCTGACTCTTTTCGTAGTGTGACCCCTAGGTGGTGTATCTACATCTGTTTTCCTGACGTGCCTGTGCTACAAATAAGTGGTGTCGCCCCCCTTCGTGACTGTTGTCAGTCCAGCGGCTTTTCTATGTTTAAGTCCTTCAGGTAGGTGGGGTTGGGTGGGTGGGTGTGTGCAGGGCTGCCATCAGAAATTGTGGGGCCCCTGACAAAGCACAAGGTCTGGGCCCCCCGCCCTCTGCCCCCTCCCGGGCCCGCCCACGCCCTACCTAGTCCGCTGACAATGATGCGGGACTGAATGTGGTGTGTATAGTGGAAGTGAATTAGAATGTGTGTAATGGATGTAGTGTTTGTGTGTATTAGATACTGTTTGTGCAGTGAATGCAGAGTGTGTGTTTGTGTAGCGGATGCAGTGTGTATAGTGAACGCAAAGTGTGTTTGAGTAGTGCATGTAGTGTGTGTACAGTGATGTAGTGTGTGTTTGTGTAGTGGATGTAGTGTTTGTATGTACTAGATGAAATGTGTTTAGTGGATGCAGTGTCTGTAGTGGATGCAGTGTGTGTATTAGACGCAGTGTCTGTGTATAGTGAATGCAGAGTGTTTCAATTTGTGGTGGATGTAGTGTGTGTACTGTGAATACAGGATGTTTGTGTAGTGGATGCGGTGTGTACAGTTAATGCAGAGTGTGTGTCAGTATAGTGTGCAGTGAATGCAGAGTGTGTGAAAATGTGTAGTGAATGCAGAGTGTGTGAAAATGTGTAGTGAATGCAGAGTGTGTTAATGTGTAGTGAATGCAGAGAGTGTGTTAGTGTGTAGCGGATGCAGAGTGTGTGTTAGTGTGTAGCGGATGCAGTGTGTTAATGTATAGTGAATGCAGAGGGTGTGTTAGTGTGTAGCGGATGCAGAGTGTGTTAGTGTAGTGAATGCAGTGTGTTAATGTGTAGTGAATGCAGAGGATGTGTTAGTGTGTAGCGGATGCAGAGTGTGTGTTAGTGTAGTGAATGCAGAGTGTTAATGTGTAGTGAATGCAGAGAGTGTTTGAGTAGTGGATGTAGTGTGTGTACAGTGATGTAGTGTGTGTTTGTGTAGTGGATGTAGTGTTTGTATGTACTAGATGAAATGTGTTTAGTGGATGCAGTGTCTGTAGTGGATGTAGTGTGTGTATTAGACGCAGTGTCTGTGTATAGTGAATGCAGAGTGTTTTAATTTGTGGTGGATGTAGTGTGTGTACTGTGAATACAAGATGTTTGTGTAGTGGATGCTGTGTGTACAGTTGATGCAGAGTGTATGTTAGTATAGTGAATGCAGAGTGTGTGCATAGTTTAGTGAATGCAGAGTGTGTGTTAGTGTGTAATAAATGCAGAGTGTGTGTTAGGGTGTAGTGAATGCAGAGCGTGTCAGTGTAATGAATGTAGTGTGTGTGTAAATTTGTAGTGAATGCAGAGAGTGTGTTAATGTGTAGTGAATGCAGAGAGTGTGTTAGTGTGTAGCGGATGCAGAGTGTGTGCTAGTGTAGTGAATGCAGAGTGTTAATGTGTAGTGAATGCAGAGAGTGTGTTAGTGTGTAGCGGATGCAGAGTGTGTGCTAGTGTAGTGAATGCAGAGTGTGCATATGTAGCGAATGCAGAGTGTGTGTCAGTATAGTGGATGCAGTGAGTGGGTTAGTGTGTAGTGTATGCAGAGTGCATGTTGTATTCGTGTATGCAGTGTGTGTGTTGTGTTAGTGTATACAGTGTGTGTGTTAGTGTATGCAGTGTGTGTGTTGTATTAGTGTATGCAGTGTGTGTTGTGTCAGTGTATGCAGAGTGTGTGTTGTGTCAGTGTATGCAGAGTGTGTGTTGTGTTAGTATATGCAGTGTGTGTTGTGTCAGTGTATGCAGAGTGTGTGTTGTGTCAGTGTATGCAGAGTGTGTGTTGTGTCAGTGTATGCAGTGTGAGTGTGGTGTTAGTGTATGCAGTGTGTGTGTGGTGTTGGTGTATGCAGTGTGTGTGTGGTGTTAGTGTATGCCGTGTGTGTGTTGTGTTGGTGTATGCAGAGTGTGTGTTGTGTTGGTGTATGCAGAGTGTGTGTTGTGTTAGTGTATGCAGTGTGTGTGTTGTGTTAGTGTATGCAGTGTGTGTGTTGTGTCAGTGTATGTAATATGTGTGTTGTGTCAGTGTATGTAGTGTGTGTGTTGTGTTAGTGTATGTAGTGTGTGTGTGTGTGTGTGTTGTGTTAGTGTATATAGTGTGTGTGTGTTGTGTCAGTGTATGCAGTGTGTGTTGTGTCAGTGTATGTAGTGTGTGTGTTGTGTCAGTGTATGTAGTGTGTGTGTTGTGTCAGTGTATGTAGTGTGTATGTTGTGTCAGTGTATGTAGTGTGTGTGTTGTGTCAGTGTATGTAGTGTGTGTGTTGTGTTAGTGTATATAGTGTGTGTGTGTGTGTGTGTTGTGTTAGTGTATATAGTGTGTGTGTGTGTGTTGTGTTAGTGTATGCAGTGTGTGTGTGGTGTTAGTGTATGCAGTGTGTGTGGTGTTGGTGTATGCAGAGTGTGTGTTGTGTTAGTGTATGCCGTGTGTGTGTATGCAGAGTGTGTGTTGTGTTAGTGTATGCAGTGTGTGTGTTGTGTCAGTGTATGTAATATGTGTGTTGTGTCAGTGTATGTAGTGTGTGTATTGTGTATTGTGTTAGTGTATGTAGTGTGTGTGTGTGTGTGTTGTGTTAGTGTATATAGTGTGTGTGTGTTGTGTCAGTGTATGCAGTGTGTGTTGTGTCAGTGTATGTAGTGTGTGTGTTGTGTCAGTGTATGTAGTGTATGTGTTGTGTCAGTGTATGTAGTGTGTGTGTTGTGTTAGTGTATATAGTGTGTGTGTGTGTGTTGTGTTAGTGTATATAGTGTGTGTGTGTGTTGTGTTAGTGTATGCAGTGTGTGTGTTGTGTCAGTGTATGTAGTGTGTGTGTGTGTGTGTGTGTGTGTGTGTGTGTGTGTTGTGTCGTGCAGTGTAGTGTTGTGCAATCTGGGGTGAGGGGGAGGGGGGGGCATTTTAACATAATAAAAAAAAAAATGACATTTCATTAAATGTTTCTCCCCCCCTCCCTGCTTACCTGTGTCTAGGGAGGGGGGAGATTCCATCCCTGGTGGTCCGGTGGCATGATGGGGCCCCCCTGGTTCCCTGATACTGCAGAGGGGGCCCAGGCAGCACACAGCCTCTTCTCTTCGCTCTCCTCTAATAACTCTCGCGAGACCCGCGGAGCGTTGCCATGGCAACCGGGTCTCGCGAGAGTTATTAGAGGAGAGCGAAGAGAAGAGGCTGTGTGCTGCCTGGGCCCCCTCTGCGGTAACAGGGAAGCCGGGGGCCCGGGGCTGCACACATAGATAGCGATATTCGCTATCTATGTGTGCAGGGAGGGAAAGTGGGGCCCAGGACTGCCAGAGCAGTCCGGGCCCCCCAGGGCCGCCGGGCCCGTGACAACCGTCATGGTTGTCACCCCCTGATGGCGGCCCTGGGTGTGTGTGTGTTTGGGAGGTTGTCGTTGGGGTGGGGGATGTTTTTTTTTGGTATTTTTCTCTATGGGAGTGTGTTTCGGTCTTTGACAGTATGTATCTTTCTGTTTGCAGTTGGTCCTGTAGTCTGGTTAGTTTTGTACTCTTTTGTGGGGGTTTTTGCAAGGACAGTGGTGGCCCTGAGGTAGTGTTATGAGTGTGTGTGTGCGGGTGGTAAGTAGCATAAGTTTTTGAAGTTTTGTTGTTGTGCTTGTTTGGTGCCTCTGGCATTTCTCCTGGTTTTTATGTAGGTTGTTGAGCCATGGGCTGTGTTTATCTTTCCGTTTGGCCCCTCGTCTTTGCTGGCAGTGTCCTGTGGTGGTGGGCTAGTGTTGTGTGTAGTAGGGGTGTCTCTTGGCCCGTGCTTCCGGCGGTCCCCCAGATGTTCCCACCAGGTTGAGGCGGGCGTTGACCCATTCAAATGGCATCTCCAGTAACAATGCTTAGTCTGTTGTCCAATTTTTATTACAGAGGAGGATAGGAGCCGTTGTGGGCGTGTGGCCCTGAACTAAGTCTTCGTGGTCTCTTTATTTTTAAATTCAAATAATTAGAAAAATAAAATTGATCTGGCTAATTGAAATGTAGACCATTGTTTTAAAGAAACACTCCAAGCACCATAACCACTACAGCACCCACATGTAAGCAGTCAAACTTTTTTAGAATGTTTTCATTTCTTTCCTGTTGTCCAACACCAGTGCAAGGCTTAGCCCATTGGCTAATAGCAACCAGCTGACACTCTAAGCCAATAAGCTAGCCCTGAACTGTAGGGCTTTGCTCATGAGTGCTAACTGAAGGTACTAAGCAGGAGCTTAAAATAGTTTGACTACTTATAAGAGAGGGGAAGTCAGAACCCTCCTGGCACCATAACTACTACAGCACACTTTAGCATTTATGATGTTTGGAGTGTTCCTTTTAATTTGTAATTTCACATGTTTATATAACCATTTTAGACTAGCTTATCTTCAGCTCAGCTTCAGCAGGGTGTTTACTTTAGAAATTGCAGCAGGATGGAGAGCCCAGCAGCTTCCTCTATGATAAAACATAGACATCCCACACGAAAAATGAAGAGAAGCATGCAGATTTAGAATATAATTTTCTTAATAATGCATTACTTAATTATTTAAAAATGCTATATTTTTCCTAAAAAAAACCTAATGAGTCCGTGACTTAGAAGGCTTTTTTACAACCTCAGCTCTTTTTGAGATTTACCCCATTGTAGCGGCTGCTGTGGCATGGGGACATCAATGGTCAGGCTTGTCTGTTCGTTGCCACTCAGATAACCAAGCCACATGTCACATAATCAACAAAGGCTGTTCATCATCCCTTACAATCATGAGGTTTCTTAGAAAACTCATGTGGTTGGCAGCATGCCATAACTTCTACTTGGTTTGCTTCCTTGTACCAGGTATTAGTAATGTAGCACTGTCTCGTTTCAATTTTCAGGCTTTCCGACAAGCACACCCGTCAGCCGCTCAAGCAGCCACAGTCGCCCCTCCGTTCCCACAACTAATCATGGACTAGAAATAATCATGGAACATAGCAGGGATCTAGCCACATTAGCATTATCACACAACACCCACACTACATATAACAGAGTATTTACACTATTTAACAGATTTCTCGCCAATCACAACATATTACAACCATTCGTCATGACATCTATTATAGCTTTCACTTCCTTTTGCCACCTTAAATTACACTTATCATATAACACAATTAAGTTATATCTTACAGGCATACAACATCATATGCTAACCCTAAGACCTAATACACATAGCTTCATGTCATCATACCAGGTAAAGAATATACTCAGAGGTATCCAAAAATCCGTACCTCCACGACCACCACAGAGATTACCTATAGACAATACATTTTTTCAGTCATTATCCGACCTATTAGATTCCAGACCTTTCCACCCTACCGCCAATTCAGTCATTAAAACAGCTATGTACACAGCCTTCTACGGGTTCCTCAGGCCAAGGGAATTCACCACTATCACAACTACTCAAAGGGATAGATGCCTGCTACACAAGCACCTACAAAAACATAGTGACCACTACATACTCTCATTACCCCAGTCAAAGACAAGCCAACATGCACCTCCAGTGGAGATCACATATTACTCTACCCAAAACAAATGGTGTCCAGTAGCAGCCTTACACGCCCATCTTCTAAACACCACAGCACTACCATCCCAACCTTTATTCAAACTGCAACACGCAGTACTTACTACCACGGCATTCATGAGATATATACGATCCCTGCTAACAATGCTGGGTCTCAAACCTTCTCACTACTCTGGTCACTTGTTTCGCATAGGAGCAGCTTCCACCGCATCCAGCGCCAACGTACCAGTACACGTCGTCAGGTCATTGGGACGTTGGAAGTCATCCGCCTATACCACATTGTAACGGACCGTTTCACTTACAAGAGGATAAAACCCAGTTTAGGCGATAATCCCCTTTCCAGATGCACAGGCAGCTACTGCAAACACCATTCGCCCGACTGGAACCACACGAACACTGGAACAGCTGAACAAGAAAAGCAGACATCGGCTTACACTCTTGGCAGTCAGCATACAATCCCATTCCCCCAAAGACCGAGACGACACATCGCTTTGAGGGTTAAGCAAGAACTCTAGACTGGGACACCCAGTATGGCTTTTATTTCCAACTCACACATACAGGCCACACCCAGGGGGAGGCATAAAAGAACCAATGACATAGATGTTACCTCCCACACATCCCCTCCCCTTAGTGTGACACACAATCCCATTATGCATACAGAGTAAAATATACTTTTACACAACTTTCATAACTTTAAAACCATACATCACATTCACATAAAAATACATATCCACAATCAATCCATTCAGGGGAACAACATATTAAAAAATGGCATGGATCCGACCAGGGGTTTAAAAGTTACTAAAAGTATATTTTGGGCCTTGGCTTGCAGCATGGCACAATCTGGCCCAAACAGAAGTAAAACATCCCCCACAATGCATCCCGGCTTCCTCCCTTCTGCCCTGGAGATAATTGGAGAAGTAATCCAATTATCTAGGACTAGAGTCAGACTCCATTAACCACATGGTTGCAAAAAGACAGTAAAAGACATAAAATTACATACTGATACATTTAACACATAAAACACAAATTTCTACATATCCCCAGTTTAACTGAACACATAAATACCTACATAATATTTAAGACAGTATTACTGTGATATGTTACAAAGTCTTAAAGGGACATTAGTCCCAAAAGTCCCAATATGTCCATCGCTGATTTTAAAGGGCCAGTAGCAGCAATATAAATTATTACATGCCCAAATATAGTGTTTATAGAGCAATATGTCCATGGGCCGTAGTCGCAGGGCAGGAGGCTAGCAGCCAGGCCTCTCCAGTTCACAGTGGCGAAGCTGGTTTCGCCACATTTCTCCCCTTTGCCCATTAGACTAACAGGGTACCTGACTTTCTGCCGGTCAGTGCCCTGGTTAGTCCAGCAACCCACCCACGAAACAGAAATAACAGAGCAGCCCACCCACACTAACCGGTTACTACATCTGGGTGAGGAAGGATTTTGTCCAAGTTCTGGTGTTTCACCACTGCTGGGTGGGAGACGGGTAGGCTGCCTTGGTGGGTTGCTGAGGGGGCAGAGACCAGCGGTACTCTGTCCTGTTGCCAGCACTACCACGGGAGTAGTCTGGTGGGCGCCTGGTTGCTGGAGACTGGCTGTCTCCCCTTTAGGTGCACAGCTCGACTGCCGGAGGGGGAGACCGACTGTCTCCCCTTTGGATCCATCACACTGAGGCTGGGGAACAGGACCGACCGTCCCTATCCCTTGTGCTGTAAGTGCAGAGACTACGGTCCCATCTGCACAGTTGTGGGGCTTAACATCTCCCCTTGGTGGGTTAGGTTGCCGTGGGAGAGAGGGTGTAACAAGTTCCTCTCTCTGGATGGCAAACTGCCGCTGGGGAGAAAGGATGGCACCTTCTGCTCCCTGGGGTACACACTGCCGCTGGGGAGGAAGGACGACACCATCAGCTCCCTGGGGTACACACTGCCGCTGGGGAGGAAGGATTGCACCTTCTGCTCCCTGAGGTACACACTGCCGCTGGGGAGGGAGGACGCTGCTCTCCTCTCCCTTCACCTCACACTGCCTTCCTGGCAGATCACTTTGTTGCTGGGGGGCAGGAACAACAACCTCTGCCCCCTGTAACTCAGCCTGCCGCTGGGGAGGATGGACGACACCATCAGCTCCCGGAGACACACACTGCCGCTGGGGAGGAAGGACTGCACCTTCTGCTCCCTGGGGCACACACTGCCGCTGGGGAGGTTGGACGCTGCTCTCCTCTCCCTTCACTTCACACTGCCTTCTTGGCATATCACTTTGCTGCTGGGGGGCAGGAACAACAACCTCTGCCCCCTGTAACACAGCCTGCCGCTGGGGAGGAAGGACTGCACCTTCGGCTCCCTGGGTTACACACTGCCGCTGGGGAGGAAGGACGACACCTTCATCTCCCTGGGGTTGCTCACAGGACCAGTCTAGGAACTCTGCTACCTCGGGTACTGCTGGTTGCTGTTGGGCGGGAGGACCGGTTGTCTCTTCCCAGGCCTCATTGATGAGTCGCAGGTAATCCCCCTCCAGGTTCCATTCCTGGGTAACTAAATATTGTAGGTCTGCCTCGAGGTCAATAGCGCCAAAGAGACCCAGCATGTTCTCTCGGATGCCGTACAGGTCCCAAAAACGATAGTCGGTATCTTCCCCAAAGTCCTCGTCACCACTATTATCCCAAAATAGACCGGGGCCAGTGTAATCTCCGCCTTCTGGGAACTCATACTCTGCCATCCTGGGGACACACTGAGCCGCGTACCACTGTAGCGCCTGGTATGCGTCGTCGATCGTCAGTTCTGCGTATACTAGAATCTCGAGTCTAGTCACCCACTTTTCTGTGGTCTGTTTTCTCAGGAGGAACATCCGCTCTGCCATTCTCACCAGGATTCGCTGCCTTCTGTTGCGGCGCTGATCCCCTCGTGAATACTGTACTTCTATTATGGCTATGTCCCACAATTCGGCTCTGGCCCTCTGTCTGTACATCAACAGATGTTCCTCTGGGAATACTGCAGACCCCAGGCGTACGTAACTGTACACTTTATCCTGAAGCTTCTCCTCCATTTTCTGAGTTCCTTTGTAGATAGGGTCGCTGTACGGATACTAGCGTTGCCCTCAATTTGTAATCCAGAAATAGTGTTGTCTGTAGCTGTCCCTCTGGTTGTAGGAACGATCCCGCCGCTTGCCACCAATTGTAACGGACCGTTTCACTTACAAGAGGATAAAACCCAGTTTAGGCGATAATCCCCTTTCCAGATGCACAGGCAGCTACTGCAAACACCATTCGCCCGACTGGAACCACACGAACACTGGAACAGCTGAACAAGAAAAGCAGACATCGGCTTACACTCTTGGCAGTCAGCATACAATCCCATTCCCCCAAAGACCGAGACGACACATCGCTTTGAGGGTTAAGCAAGAACTCTAGACTGGGACACCCAGTCTGGCTTTTATTTCCAACTCACACATACAGGCCACACCCAGGGGGAGGCATAAAAGAACCAATGACATAGATGTTACCTCCCACACATCCCCTCCCCTTAGTGTGACACACAATCCCATTATGCATACAGAGTAAAATATACTTTTACACAACTTTCATAACTTTAAAACCATACATCACATTCACATAAAAATACATATCCACAATCAATCCATTCAGGGGAACAACATATTAAAAAATGGCATGGATCCGACCAGGGGTTTAAAAGTTACTAAAAGTATATTTTGGGCCTTGGCTTGCAGCATGGCACAATCTGGCCCAAACAGAAGTAAAACATCCCCCACAATGCATCCCGGCTTCCTCCCTTCTGCCCTGGAGATAATTGGAGAAGTAATCCAATTATCTAGGACTAGAGTCAGACTCCATTAACCACATGGTTGCAAAAAGACAGTAAAAGACATAAAATTACATACTGATACATTTAACACATAAAACACAAATTTCTACATATCCCCAGTTTAACTGAACACATAAATACCTACATAATATTTAAGACAGTATTACTGTGATATGTTACAAAGTCTTAAAGGGACATTAGTCCCAAAAGTCCCAATATGTCCATCGCTGATTTTAAAGGGCCAGTAGCAGCAATATAAATTATTACATGCCCAAATATAGTGTTTATAGAGCAATATGTCCATGGGCCGTAGTCGCAGGGCAGGAGGCTAGCAGCCAGGCCTCTCCAGTTCACAGTGGCGAAGCTGGTTTCGCCACATTTCTCCCCTTTGCCCATTAGACTAACAGGGTACCTGACTTTCTGCCGGTCAGTGCCCTGGTTAGTCCAGCAACCCACCCACGAAACAGAAATAACAGAGCAGCCCACCCACACTAACCGGTTACTACATCTGGGTGAGGAAGGATTTTGTCCAAGTTCTGGTGTTTCACCACTGCTGGGTGGGAGACGGGTAGGCTGCCTTGGTGGGTTGCTGAGGGGGCAGAGACCAGCGGTACTCTGTCCTGTTGCCAGCACTACCACGGGAGTAGTCTGGTGGGCGCCTGGTTGCTGGAGACTGGCTGTCTCCCCTTTAGGTGCACAGCTCGACTGCCGGAGGGGGAGACCGACTGTCTCCCCTTTGGATCCATCACACTGAGGCTGGGGAACAGGACCGACCGTCCCTATCCCTTGTGCTGTAAGTGCAGAGACTACGGTCCCATCTGCACAGTTGTGGGGCTTAACATCTCCCCTTGGTGGGTTAGGTTGCCGTGGGAGAGAGGGTGTAACAAGTTCCTCTCTCTGGATGGCAAACTGCCGCTGGGGAGAAAGGATGGCACCTTCTGCTCCCTGGGGTACACACTGCCGCTGGGGAGGAAGGACGACACCATCAGCTCCCTGGGGTACACACTGCCGCTGGGGAGGAAGGATTGCACCTTCTGCTCCCTGAGGTACACACTGCCGCTGGGGAGGGAGGACGCTGCTCTCCTCTCCCTTCACCTCACACTGCCTTCCTGGCAGATCACTTTGTTGCTGGGGGGCAGGAACAACAACCTCTGCCCCCTGTAACTCAGCCTGCCGCTGGGGAGGATGGACGACACCATCAGCTCCCGGAGACACACACTGCCGCTGGGGAGGAAGGACTGCACCTTCTGCTCCCTGGGGCACACACTGCCGCTGGGGAGGTTGGACGCTGCTCTCCTCTCCCT
Source organism: Pelobates fuscus (assembly GCF_036172605.1). NCBI lineage: Eukaryota > Metazoa > Chordata > Amphibia > Anura > Pelobatidae > Pelobates > Pelobates fuscus. The sequence goes on from NC_086327.1 coordinate 76,522,240, forward strand.
TCACTTCACACTGCCTTCTTGGCATATCACTTTGCTGCTGGGGGGCAGGAACAACAACCTCTGCCCCCTGTAACACAGCCTGCCGCTGGGGAGGAAGGACTGCACCTTCGGCTCCCTGGGTTACACACTGCCGCTGGGGAGGAAGGACGACACCTTCATCTCCCTGGGGTTGCTCACAGGACCAGTCTAGGAACTCTGCTACCTCGGGTACTGCTGGTTGCTGTTGGGCGGGAGGACCGGTTGTCTCTTCCCAGGCCTCATTGATGAGTCGCAGGTAATCCCCCTCCAGGTTCCATTCCTGGGTAACTAAATATTGTAGGTCTGCCTCGAGGTCAATAGCGCCAAAGAGACCCAGCATGTTCTCTCGGATGCCGTACAGGTCCCAAAAACGATAGTCGGTATCTTCCCCAAAGTCCTCGTCACCACTATTATCCCAAAATAGACCGGGGCCAGTGTAATCTCCGCCTTCTGGGAACTCATACTCTGCCATCCTGGGGACACACTGAGCCGCGTACCACTGTAGCGCCTGGTATGCGTCGTCGATCGTCAGTTCTGCGTATACTAGAATCTCGAGTCTAGTCACCCACTTTTCTGTGGTCTGTTTTCTCAGGAGGAACATCCGCTCTGCCATTCTCACCAGGATTCGCTGCCTTCTGTTGCGGCGCTGATCCCCTCGTGAATACTGTACTTCTATTATGGCTATGTCCCACAATTCGGCTCTGGCCCTCTGTCTGTACATCAACAGATGTTCCTCTGGGAATACTGCAGACCCCAGGCGTACGTAACTGTACACTTTATCCTGAAGCTTCTCCTCCATTTTCTGAGTTCCTTTGTAGATAGGGTCGCTGTACGGATACTAGCGTTGCCCTCAATTTGTAATCCAGAAATAGTGTTGTCTGTAGCTGTCCCTCTGGTTGTAGGAACGATCCCGCCGCTTGCCACCAATTGTAACGGACCGTTTCACTTACAAGAGGATAAAACCCAGTTTAGGCGATAATCCCCTTTCCAGATGCACAGGCAGCTACTGCAAACACCATTCGCCCGACTGGAACCACACGAACACTGGAACAGCTGAACAAGAAAAGCAGACATCGGCTTACACTCTTGGCAGTCAGCATACAATCCCATTCCCCCAAAGACCGAGACGACACATCGCTTTGAGGGTTAAGCAAGAACTCTAGACTGGGACACCCAGTCTGGCTTTTATTTCCAACTCACACATACAGGCCACACCCAGGGGGAGGCATAAAAGAACCAATGACATAGATGTTACCTCCCACACATCCCCTCCCCTTAGTGTGACACACAATCCCATTATGCATACAGAGTAAAATATACTTTTACACAACTTTCATAACTTTAAAACCATACATCACATTCACATAAAAATACATATCCACAATCAATCCATTCAGGGGAACAACATATTAAAAAATGGCATGGATCCGACCAGGGGTTTAAAAGTTACTAAAAGTATATTTTGGGCCTTGGCTTGCAGCATGGCACAATCTGGCCCAAACAGAAGTAAAACATCCCCCACAATGCATCCCGGCTTCCTCCCTTCTGCCCTGGAGATAATTGGAGAAGTAATCCAATTATCTAGGACTAGAGTCAGACTCCATTAACCACATGGTTGCAAAAAGACAGTAAAAGACATAAAATTACATACTGATACATTTAACACATAAAACACAAATTTCTACATATCCCCAGTTTAACTGAACACATAAATACCTACATAATATTTAAGACAGTATTACTGTGATATGTTACAAAGTCTTAAAGGGACATTAGTCCCAAAAGTCCCAATATGTCCATCGCTGATTTTAAAGGGCCAGTAGCAGCAATATAAATTATTACATGCCCAAATATAGTGTTTATAGAGCAATATGTCCATGGGCCGTAGTCGCAGGGCAGGAGGCTAGCAGCCAGGCCTCTCCAGTTCACAGTGGCGAAGCTGGTTTCGCCACACACATATATACCCAAACCAACACAAGAATTAAGAAATGCATTTTAAGCCATATCTGGATAATTGTATATATTGTTGACTGTAATAAATATTTTGTTATTCACTTTTTGCCCTCTTTATTTACAGGCCTAGCGTATCGTCGGTATCGGCACACCACAACCGACTTGCCCTTTTATACTATTCCAAGTTCCTACTGGAACCTTACTCCATATTCCATATACGATTACTTTGCCCCTTACACAAGTAGTAAGGCCGTTTGGCCTGTATTTGTGGGAGGGGCTTAAGTTAACTTACTCCCCTATATAAGCTACACCTCTTACCTGACTCCTTACCGATCAAGGTCAGAGTCTGAATGCCCCTCTCACCCACTCCTTATACTTAAACACCCTCTATTACTTTTCTTTTCTTATTTTACTTTCTACTCCTGGGTGGGCCCTCTTTATTTACAGGCCTACCGTATCGTCGGTATCGCCACACCACAATCGACTTGCCCTTTTATACTATTCCAAGTTCCTACTGGAACCTTACTCCATATACGATTACTTTGCCCCTTACACAAATATATATATATATATATATATATACACACATACTATATATATATACACACATACTATATATACAGTATCTCACAAAAGTGAGTACACCCTTCACATTTTTGTAAATATTTTATTATATCTTTTCTTTTTTCTTTTTTTTTATTTCAGACGGGTACCAGCCTTGTATAAGTTTTGTTAGTGCTTATGAGGTTCATGCCTTAGTACCGTGTCATCATAAATATATTGTGGAATTCTATTAATCTCCTTAATCCCCCCTCCTCCCCCCGACTCTATTAATTAATTGATAATGTAACTTCTTGTCTTTCACATTTATTTTACCCATTTACTTCTTGGAGAGAGAGAGAGAGAGAACCTCTTGTATCCTGTCTAGTTACAATATGTTATTATTATAATTGTCTGCCCATTTGGGGTTGCATTCATTTCTTTTCTTCCCTTCTTCTCCCCTCCTCTTGTCTAACCCTACCCTTTACTGTGGCACTCCAAAGTCAGAAGGAAGGAAAGTAAGAGTAACAATAACGTAGCAGTGATGCCTCTTGCTAAAAAAAAAATAAAATAAATAAACAAAAAAAAAAAAAAGCTACCAAAGAGCAAAGGAGGCCTGGAGAAGAAAGGAGTCACAAAAATGATTTTAACTCTGCAATGATATTTTTCCATTTTATTTATCCATGTATCCCAGTATTCTATTTGCCTATATCTACTTCCTAGGTTCGCTAGAATACCCCTTTCCATTCTTGCTTGCCATATAACCTGTGTTATTAATTCATTGGTGCATGGAATTATCCATGTTTTTCAGTTTCGTGTTGAAAGTAATTTAGCTGCCGTGATTATGTACAATATTAAAATTCATGTTTTTTTTGTCATGTTTGGCCAGTTCATGTTTAGTAGGATCACTTCAGGCTTAAGAGGTAATTTTATTTCAGTTATTTGGTATATTATCTTGGTTACTTCTTTCCAGAGTTTGTTTATGGGCGCGCATTGCTACCATATGTGGATCAGGTTGCCTTCATTTATATTACATTTCCAGCATCTATCTGATAACTTTGGGAAGATTTTCTTTAAACGTTTCGGTGTTAAGTACCTGTTTGAAACAGTGGCGGATCCAGAGCCTGATCTCGGGAGGGGCACTTGTAGATTATTTAAAAAAAATAATCCTAGCACAATAACCACTACAGCTCAGTGTAGTAGTTATGGTGCCAGTAGTGCCAGGATCCCACCCCGGAGTAAGTAGTCATACCGTTTAAGAACAGTTTGACAACTTACCTGGGGTCTGCTGGGATATAGGGCATAGGAGAAGTGGTGTGTGTTAGGGGTGAAGTGTGTGTGAAAGGTGCAGTGTGTGTGTGAGCGGTGAAGTGAGTGTGAGTGCGTAAGGGTGGCAGTGTGTGTGTTAGGGGGCAGTGTGTGTTAGGGGGGCACTGTGTGTATGGGGGGGTCGTGTGTGTGTGTTTGGGGCAATGTGTGTATGGGGGGGCAGCAGGGTGTGTAGGGCACTGTGTGTGTATAGGTGTGCAGTGTGTGCGGGGCAGTATGTGTATGGGGCAGTGTTTGTGGGGCAGTGTTTGTGGGGCAGTGTGTATGGGGACAGTGTTGTATGGGGACAGTGTTTGTGGGGCAGTGTGTGTATGGAGGCAGTGTTTGTGGGGGCAGTGTGTGTAGTGTTTGTATGTGGGGCAGTGTTTGTGGGTCAGTGTGTGTATGGGGTCAGTGTGTGTATGGGGTCAGTGTGTGTAAGGGGGAAGTGTGTGTATGGGGCAGTGTTTGTGGGGCAGTGTGTGTGTATGGGGTCAGTGTGTGTATGGGGTCAGTGTGTGTATGGGGTCAGTGTGTGTAGTGTGTGTATGGGGTCAGTGTGTGTATGGGGTCAGTGTGTGTATGGGGTCAGTGTGTATATGGGGTCAGTGTGTATATGGGGTCAGTGTGTATATGGGGACAGTGTGTATATGGGGACAGTGTGTGTATGGGGACAGTGTGTGTATGGGGACAGTGTGTGTATGGGGACAGTGTGTGTATGGGGACAGTGTGTGTATGGGGACAGTGTGTGTATGGGGACAGTGTGTGTAGTGTGTGTGTATGGGGTCAGTGTGTGTATGGGGTCAGTGTGTGTAGTGTGTATGGGGTCAGTGTGTGTATGGGGTCAGTGTGTGTATGGGGGCAGTGTATGTTGGGCAGTGTGTATGGGGGCAGTGTGTATGGGGTCAGTGTATGTGGGGCAGTGTGTATGGGGTCAGTGTATGTGGGGCAGTGTGTATGGGGTCAGTGTATGTGGGGCAGTGTGTATGGGGTCAGTGTATGTGGGGCAGTGTGTATGGGGTCAGTGTGTGTAGTGTGTGTATGGGGTCAGTGTGTGTATGGGGGCAGTGTATGGGGGCAGTGTATGGGGGCAGTGTATGGGGGCAGTGTATGGGGGCAGTGTATGGGGTCAGTGTGTATGGGGGCAGTGTGTATGGGGGCAGTGTGTATGGGGGCAGTGTGTATGGGGGAGGGGAGGAGGGAAGGGAGGCTTTTTAATTAAAAAAAAAAAAAAATGTATTTAATAAAATATATTATGTCCCCCCTCCCTTCTTACCTTTATTGAGGAGGAGGGGGGACATTTCTGGATTCCTGGTGGTCCCAGTGGGGAATCCCTGGTGGTCCAGTGGTTCCAGTGAACTCTAGCCCGCGCTCCAGGGCTAGAGTTCACTCTCGCGAGATTTGGAGCGTTGCCGTGGTAACCGCGGCAACGCTCCAAATCTCGCGAGAGGAGGACCCGGAGGAGCTGCTGGTAACAGCTCCCGGGTCCTCTCTCCCTCCCCTGCCGGTCGGCTGTCAGTAATGTGCCTGCGGACCGGGGAGGGAGATCACTGATCTCCCTCCCGGTCTGCAGGCACAATGCAGGGCTGGCACTTGGGCAATGTCAGCCCTGCACTAGCCGGCAGGGGAGAATCTCGGGGGGGGCAATTGCCCCGTTGCCCCCCCCCTGGATCCGCCAATGGTTTGAAAGTTTAAATTAAGTTTCTGTGAGGTTTAGGCAGTGTATATTTTTGTTTAGTTTATTTAAAGAGCTTATCCATTCTTCTTCTTCTATATGTACTTGTAATTTTTTTTCTATTTATTAATTAGTTCTATCGGTTTACCATGTCTCCATCTATATATAACTTTTGCACATTTTGCCTTTAGATTTTTATAATTCTTTAGTTCAAATATATGTATAAAATTTATGGTATTCTCCGCTTTGGTTTCCAGGAGGTATTCTGTTAAGAAACTTTTAATTTGCAGATAATTAAAAGTTTCTCTGGAGGGAATGTTGAATTCCTCCATAATTTGGTTAAAGGGTTTAAGATTATGTTCCACTGTTATATTTTTTAATTCCCTTATCCCCCGATGTGCAAGTGTCTATATTTATATTGTCCAACATATCTGATATACTAGAAAATGGTAGCGCCTCTATTATTCTATTTCTGAATCCTTTCGGGTTTGTGAGTTTATCCCACCATCTCGTGAAATCTTTAAGTATCTGAGATTTGATTCGTGCCTCTTTAATATTTTTTTTTGTTTACGTCTAGAACCCAAAATAGTGAGGATAAATTTCCTACCCCAGTTTTAGCTTTTTCCATTTTGTACCATGTTTCTATGATTGCTGCATTGTTTTGTGAGAGCATTATATGAAAAAGTCTACTAGCTTGATAATTTGTAAGATTTCTGGGCACCCCATGCCCCGATCCTGCTTTGACCTAGCCAAAACTTTAAATTTAACTCTTGCTTTCTTACCGCCCTATATGAATTTTAAAAAGGAAGAATTAAGTAAAAATAGCCAGTTTTCTGGGAAATTGAAAGGGACCATTCTCCACAAGTACAGCCATTTTGGTAGAATGTATGCTTTTAGGATGTTGATCCTACCCGACCAAGAAAAGCCCACACCTTTCCAGTCCCTTAAGTTTTTATTAGTTTGTTTTAGTAGAGGTAGGAAATTGACTTCTATTAGATCTTTTAAATCTGAGGTTATAGTTATACCTAAATATTTTAGCCTATCCTTACTTTCGGGGAACCCAATGTTTTGTTCAAGAAAGTTAATTGCCCTTTTATTCATATGTTTTGCTATAAATGTTGATTTCTCTTTGTTCATTTTGTATCCTGATACTTTGGTGTAATTGTTTATCTCCTTCAATAGCTCTGGGTTTTTGGTTCTGCTAGTGTTAGTAAGATGTCATCTGTATAGATATTTAGTTTGGTTTGTCCTAAAGAATTTGTAAATCCTCTGATTTTTATCTTTTGTCTTATTAAAATCACGAGGGGTTCTAACACCAATATATATAGTAAAGGGGTAAGGGGCACCCTTGTCTAGTCCCATTTTTGATATTGAAGTTTTGTGATGTAAATCCTGAGCCTGTAACCTTTGCTAATGGAGAGCTGTAGAGAGCGGACATGGCTTGTAATATTGCTCCAGTGATTCTGAATTGTTTTAGGGTGGCGAACATGAAACCCCATCAAACCCTGTCAAACGCTTTTTCTGCGTCTATTGACAGAAATATTAGAAGGGTTCCACTGTTCTCTGTTTCTTTAATATGTTTATTATTTTTCTGAGATTGTTTATTTGGGACCTCCCTGTTATGAATCCGACTTGATCATTATTGTTTAATTGTGGTATTATTATTTTTAATCGGCAAGGATGGAAGATAATATTTTAATATCTGTATTAATTAATAATATGGGTCTGTAATTGCTGATGAGTTCTGGGTCTTTATATACTTTTGGAATGAGAACAATGTTTGCTCTCAATAGTGGTTAAAAATATTGGTAAGTTCCCCTTTAATTTGGTCTTTCATTATTTTTTAGAATTTATTTGTGGAGCCATCTGTGCCTGGAGCACTTTTTATTTTAAGTTTATCTATATATTTGCTAACCTCTGTTATGGGATGGTTTATCAGCTTCAATTGGTTGAGTAGTATTTTTGGTATGGGTAAATTTTCAAAGAATTTCTCAATCTCTTTTTCCTTGCCAAATATTTCTTCCGGTAAATTGTATAGATTCTGGTAGAATCTCTCAAACATTCCTCCTATTTTTTTCTGTGGCCAGTAGGTAAGCTTCTTTATCTTTTATTTTATAAATTACTCTTTTATGTTTCTCTTTTTTGAGTTTGTTAGACATAATTGTTTCTGGATTGTTGCCTTTTAAGTACCACTTGGATTGTAGTGCTTCTAATTGTTCGGTTGCTTTATTCATTAATTGGATATTGATCTGTTTTTCTGTTTCTGCAATCTTACTAGCTAATTGTGTGGAGGGTGTTGTTTTATTCTGCTTTTTGTATTCACTTAGTGTTATATGTAGTTTAAAGAGAAGCGGTAATCCTTTTTTATTTTCGGTGGCTGCCATTTTTATTAAGTGGCCTCTAACTACGCTTTTATACGTAATTGTGTAATATAACATCTTTTATGCACCAGTATCAAAGTTATCTTTGTATTCCAACATGATAGGGCAATGGTCTGACCATGCTATATTCTGTATTTCAATTTTTTTCCTACAAGATACAGCATGGTCACATTTCCCAAGATAAGATCAATTCTGGAGTACGAGTTACATGTTCTAGAATAACATATGTAGTCTAGGTCAGCAGGGTGAAATTTTCTCCATATATCTCTTAGATTTTAATTATTCATTACATTTTGCAGTCTGTTCTTGTAGTTTTCTTACTTTTTCTATCATTGTGGCTCTTTCTATCTTTTAGAGGATCAACTATGCAATTGAAGTCCCCCAATACCAACCCTTGCTTAATCTGCTCTATTTCTTTAAACACTTTTGTGATGAATTCTATTGTAGCTTTATTTGGTGCATCGATATTGGCTAGTGTGAATAACTTGTTATTCACATTTCACATATTAAAATAATAAATCGTCCCTCTGGATCTAATTTTTGATGTTTTGATTAGGGAAACGCTGTTTGCAAAAATAAATGCTACTTCTTCTTTATTTTCTAGTGTTGCACTTATAATGGTGGAGTATCTTGTGGAATTTATTATAGTTTCCTTGGATCTTATCCAATGGGTTTCTTGCAGGGAAAAAATTTGTACCTGATTATTTGTCAAGTAGTCTACAATTATAGATCTTTTACATGGTGTGTTAATCCCCCAGGCATTTACTGAGATCAGCTTAAATTATAGTTTCCTATTAGTTTTCGGTAATCTTTTTCTCTAAATGTTACCTGATGATTGTGAAAAACAAAAAAAAAATAATCTTTATTGTTATTTAAACAAAAGTAAGATGGGTTGATCCAAAACGAAGGAGTCAACCTAAGACAGACCTAATGTATGACAGAAAACCTCCGCCATACAGTATCTCGAGTAATAAAATACATTAGTCAGATATAGGTCCCTGTTGTTGTTGTTGTTGTTGTTGTTGTTATTATTATTATATGTTATTATATCTTTTCATGTGACAACACTGAAGAAATGAAACTCTGCTACAATGTAAAGTAGTCAGTGTACAGCCTGTATAACAGTGTAAATTTGCTGTCCCCACAAAATAACTAACCACACAGCCATTAATGTCTAAACTGTTGGCAACAAAAGTGAGTACACCCCTAGGTGGAAATGTCCAAATTGGGCCAAATTAGCCATTTTTCCCTCCCCGGTGTCAAGTGACTCGTACGTGTTACAAGGTTTCAGGTGTGAATGGGGAGCAGGTGTGTTAAACTTGGTGTTATCACTCTCACACCCACTCAAACTGGTCACTGGAAGTTCAACATGGCATTTCATGGCAAAGAACTCTCTGAGGATCTGAAAGAAAGAATTGTTGCTCTACTTAAAGATGGCCTAGGCTATAAGAAGATTGCCAAGACCCTGAAACTGAGCTGCAGCACGGTGGGCAAGACCATACAGCGGTTTCACAAGACAGGTTCCTCTCAGAAAAGGTCGACCAAAGAAGTTGAGTGCACGTTCTCAGCGTCATATCCAGAGGTTGTCTTTGGGAAATAGACGTATGAGAACTGCCAGGATTGCTGCAGAGATTAAAGGGGTCGGGGGTCAGCCTGTCAGTGCTCAGACCATATGTCGCACACTGCATCAAACTGGTCTGCATGGCTGTCATCCCTGAAGGAAACCTAAAGATGATGCACAAGAAAGCCTTCAAACAGTTTGCTGAAGACAAGCAGACTAAGGACATGGATTACTGGAACCATGTCCTGGGGTTCGATGAGACCAAGATAAACTTATTTGGTTCAGATGGTATCAAGCGCGTGTGGCGGCAACCAGGTGAGGAGTACAAAGACAAGCGTGTCTTGCCTACAGTCAAGCATGGTGGTGGAAATGTCATGGTCTGGGTCTGCATGAGTGCTGCTGGCAATGGAGAGCTACAGTTCATTGAGGGAACCATGAATGCAAACATGTACTGTGACATACTGAAGCAGAACATGATCCCCTCCCTTCTGAGACTGGGCCACAGGGCAGGGTATTCCAACATGATAACGACTCCAAACACACCTCCAAGACAACCACTGCCTTGCTAAATAAGCTGAAGGTAAAGGTGATGGACTGGCCAAGCATGTCTCCAGACCTAAACTTTATTGAGCATCTGTGTGGCATCCTCAAACAGAAGGTGGGGGAGTTCAAGGTCTCTAACATCCACCATCTCCGTGATGTCGTCATGGAGGAGTGGAAGAGGACTCCAGTGGCAACCTGTGAAGCTCTGGTGAACTCCATGCCCATGAGGATTAAGGCAGTGCTTGAAAATATTGGTGGCCACACAAAATATTGACACTTTGGCCCAATTTGGACAGTTCCACTTAGGGTGTACTCACTTTTGTTGCTTGCAGTTTAGACATTAATGGCTGTGTGTTGAGTTATTTTGAGGGGAGAGCTAATTTACACATTGTAGCCGAGTGTCATTTCTTCAGTGTTGTCACATGAAAAGATAGAATAAAATATTTACAAAAATGTGAGGTGTGTGTATATATATATATATATATATATATATATACACTGCTCAAAAAAATAAAGGGAACACTTAAACAACACAATGTAACTCCAAGTCAATCACACTTCTGTGAAATCAAACTGTCCACTTAGGAAGCAACACTGAGTGACAATCAATTTTACATGCTATTGTGCAAATAGGATAGAACACAGGTGGAAATTATAGGCAATTAGCAAGACACCCCCAATAATGGAGTGGTTCTGCAGGTGGTGACCACAGACGACCACTTCTCAGTTCCTATGCTTCCTGGCTGATGTTTTGGTCACTTTTGAATGCTGGCGGTGCTTTCACTCTAGTGGTAGCATGAGACGGAGTCTACAACCTACACAAGTGGCTCGGGTAGTGCAGCTGATCCAGGATGGCACATCAATGCGACCTGAGGCAAGAAGGTTTGCTGTCTTTGTCAGCGTAGTGTCCAGAACATGGAGGCGCTACCAGGAGACAGGCCAGTACATCAGGAGACGTGGAGGAGGCCGTAGGAGGGCAACATTCCAGCAGCAGGACTGCTACCTCCGCCTTTGTGCAAGGAGGAACAGGAGGAGCACTGCCAGAGCCCTGCAAAATGACCTCCAGCAGGCCACAAATGTGCATGTGTCTGCTCAAACGGTCAGAAACAGACTCCGTAAGGGTGGTTTGAGGTCTAAACATCCACAGGTGGGGGTTGTGCTTATAGCCCAACACCGTGCAGGACATTTGGCATTTGCCAGAGAACACCAAGATTGGCAAATTCGCCACTGGCGCCCTGTGCTCTTCACAGATGAAAGCAGGTTCACACTGAGCACATGTGACAGAGTCTGGTGACACCGTGGACAACGTTCTGCTGCCTGCAACATCCTCCAGCATGACCAGTTTGACAGTGGGTCAGTAATGGTGTGGGGTGGCATTTCTATGGGAGGTCGCACAGCCCTCCAAGTGCTCGCCAGAGGTAACCTGACTGGCATTAGGTACCAAGATGAGATCCTCAGACCCCTTGTGAGACCATATGCTGGTGCGGTTGGCCCTGGGATCCTCCTAATGCTAGACCTCATGTGGCTGGAGTGTGTCAGCAGTTCCTGCAAGATGAAGGCATTGATGCTATGGACTGGCTCGCCCGTTCCCCAGACCTGAATCCAATTGAGCACATCTGGGACATCATGTCTCGCTCCATCCACCAACGTCACATTGCACCACCAACTGTCCAGGAGTTGGCAGATGCTTTAGTCCAGACCACCTCATCAGGAGAATGCACAGGCCTTGTAGGGAGGTCATACAGGCATGTGGAGGCCACACACACTACTGACCCTCATTTTGACTTGTTTTAAGGACATTACATCAAAGTTGGATCAGCCTGTAGTGTGTTTTTCCACTTTAATTTTGAGTGTGACTCCAAATCCAGACCTCCATGGGTTGAAACATTTGATTTTAATTTTTTAATTTTTGTGTGATTTTGTTGTCAGCACATGCAACAATGTAAATAGCAAAGTATTTCAGAAGAATATTTAATTAATTCAGATCTAGGATGTGTTATTTTTGTGTTCCCTTTATTTTTTTGAGCAGTGTGTGTATATATATATATATATATATATATATACACACACACACATAACATTTTTAAAAAAGTAAAAAATGTATGAATGTATAAATGTAGCATACAATTATAGACCTAGAATTAGATTGACCCTTTTTGGTTAGAGTTTGTATAGAATATAGGGTCTAAAGAATTATATAATTGACTTAGGGTTCTCTAAAAGAACATGGTATACAAAATTGGGAGACTTGCATTTAAAATAAACACCTGTAGCAGCTAGCAGCAGTAAAATCCAAGTTAGTGTGTCAATCAACAAGCTCACAATAGCTGAAATTCTAACTGCAATGAAGTTATAATCAGCTACAATTTAGGTGATAAATGAAACTGCTCCCTGATAATTGTATAGATATAGTTCGGCGCTTAGATGTTAGAAATTAAATCTAAACCATTTAGAAAGTTTCAGAGATCTTTCAAACAGACAGCAAGAGGTCAGCCTAGATGTATTTTGTTCCTATTTCAATCAAATATTTCAATTATCACTCAGAAGGACGAAAGTCTCATCAATCAGGCTGGTGCATTGAATGAACAGAACAGAAAACATAGCTACAGAATGAAATGTAAATAAGTTAACTAAAATAGTTCAGATGCCAGGTTAAAAAATTAGAGGATTAGATAGTTAGTAATAGAAGGGCAGACAGAGGTATAAACATATATAAAGTGGTTCCCAAATTGAAAAAGATTCCACTCAGACATGTAGACCCATAATAAAGATGGATCCTAAGCTAACCTCCCCATTACTCTTTGAGGCAGTCCCTCCATCTAGTCCATAAAAGCTAGCCCAAACTAACTGGCTAAGCCAAAAGGTAAAATATCAAAACACTATATTATAGCTGAAAATGTATCTAATTGAATTATGCATCACTTTTGTTACAAAGTTTTAATATTGCTGAATGCTACTAATGGAGATGCTTTGAATTTCTAAATTCTAACCCTAGAATTCATTCTATGGTCTGTGTGACCTCTGGCCTATTTGCTTTCCTCGTTTTTAACATTTGCACATCGAATTACTATTTCTTTTTTGCACTTATTTTTGTTTGTGATTTTCTTTTTTGTGTGTTTTGTTTATCCAATAAAGATTTATATACTTTTATGTTCAGTTACCTTGGTATGAGGTCTAAACGTCCACAGGTGGGGGTTGTGCTTATAGCCCAACACCGTTCAGGACGTTTGGCATTTGCCAGAGAACCCCAAGATTGGCAAATTCGCCACTGGCGCCCTGTGCTCTTCACAGATGAAAGCAGGTTCACACTGAGCACATGTGACAGACGTGACAGAGTCTGGAGACACCGTGGACAACGTTCTGCTGCCTGCAACATCCTCCAGCATGACCAGTTTGACAGTGGGTCAGTAATGGTGTGGGGTGGCATTTCTTTGGGGGGCCGCACAGCCCTCCATGTGCTCGCCAGAGGTAACCTGACTGCCATTAGGTACCAAGATGAGATCCTCAGACCCCTTGTGAGACCATTTGCTGGTGCAGTTGGCCCTGGGTTCCTCCTAATGCTAGACCTCATGTGGCTGGAGTGTGTCAGCAGTTCCTGCAAGACAAAGGCATTGATGCTATGGACTGGCTCGCCCGTTCCCCAGACCTGAATCCAATTGAGCACATCTGGGACATCATGTCTCGTTCCATCCACCAACGTGCACTTATTTTTGTTTGTGATTTTCTTTTTTGTGTGTTTTGTTTATCCAATAAAGATTTATATACTTTTAATGTTTAGTTACCTTGATATCTTATGGTTGGTAATCCTTTGAAGTAAGGCTCCTATATGGGATTTGTCTTCATTAGTTTTTATTTATATGTATGTTTGGGTTATGCCTTAATTATCAACTTATCCCTTTTGGACATCCGATCAAGACTTTTATGTTGCATTTGTTGCCATTCTTTATTCCATATTTGCCATAATATTCATGTTCATGTAAATTTCTATATATTACAAATGTTATTTATAATATTCTCCCTGTGTCCTTAATGCTTCAACCACTGTTTTGTACTCTCGTATATGTAAAAAAGTACAGAAATGAGGGAGCACATTCCATCCTTTAACTCCAAGAGTTCAATTTTGCACAGAATTGAAAGAAGCCAATCCAAAACTTTGGTTTTGGCTGGCTAATAATGCTGCTGGAAGTGGAGTTACATGTCTGATAAGAGGTTACTCTTAGTATGTGCAGCATTTCGAAGTAAAATGCTGCACATACAGACTCCAGGCACCATGACCACTTCACATCACTGAAGTGGCCATGGTGCTTGCAGACAGGGCTGGCCTTAAAGGGTGTGCAAGCTGTGCGACCGCACAGGGAGCCATGGAGCAGGGGGCATCATGTGGCCGACACAGCTCGCACATGGCCGGATAACAGCATTGCAGGGGAGCTAAAACAGTTACCCGGGTGGAGGATTTCATTATTCTCCACCCGGGTCTATAAAAAAAAATCAAAAAAATCTCAGTAGCGGTGGCGGAGCTTACCTAGCGACAGGGCCGGGCTTATCATGAGGCGGCGCTCATACCTACCCAAAGCCCCTGGTAACTGTTGCAGAGGAAGAGGGAAGAAGGAAGGAGTCCCTGCTTCCCCAACAACCAACTGCAGCCATACTGGAAAGAGGTAAGTCTGTGTATGTGTGTGTGTGTGCCTGTGATTGCCTGCCTGTGTGTGACTGTGTGCCTGTTTGCCTGCCTGCCTGTGTGTGTGACGGTCTGTCTGACTGCCTGCCTGTGTGTGTGAAATTGGTCAGACTTGCGATATGCCAGGTGCATGCAGGGTATGGTAGTTTGAGAGCGAAAACCGGAAGTCACGTGATGCTTTAGGAGAGCATACACCCCCTTCAGAATCAATTGATAAACACAAGACAACTGTGTCAGGATTACTAGTTGATCCAGCACGTAGAACTGTATCACACCTAGGACTAAAAGGTAACGTCTTACCGGGCCTTAGAATGGCCGGACTTAACGTACCAAAGAATAGTCAGAATACTTGCCGAGGTTGTGGACACAATGATGAGGGAAAGCCAAAAGTCAGGGATACCAGAATACAAGGAAGTCAAAACGAAGCCAAAGTCAATAACCAGAAATAAACGCTCAGGAACACACTCTCGGACAACTACTAATGGAAAGCACGACAGAGCAATGAGGAGAAGTAAAAATGCTTTTAAATAAGCCTTTTACAATTCTGATTGGCCGAAATCGGCATTTGACCCCAGAACGCGCGCGCGTCTCCCGCGTGACGTCATACGCACACCAACGTTGTCATCACCGTGGGCGGACGTGGGGTTATAATTTGGTGTGGATCTGCAGCAGCCGGCATCCACCAACATGTTGCAGGAGTCAGGTACACTGACACATGGCCGCTGAGCGCAGATACAGGTGAGGATGAATATGTTACAAGCTGTAAGATCACAGCATGATTGGACGAAATGAAGAGGAGGCATGGAATTTAAACATCAAAAGGTCGAGTTGAAGATTTACCAATTGAAAAGGCCGATATCAAGGGCAAAATGAGCCTTGGTGAAGTAGAGGATAAAAGGACTTTTTACTCACATATATTTTTTTTTTGCATTTTAATTGTATTTGGTTTTTATTCATTTTAATTTACTTGGCAAATACATTTCTTAAAATCTTCAACTATCCTCATCTCTACCTTGTATCCTGATCTCAAAGAGGGCGGTGTCACCACACAAGTAGATACAAAACCTTCATACTTAGAGCCAGTAACCAACAAACTCTAAAACTCACTTTGCCCAATTGGGATATTTATATACATAGATCCTGAATACTACACTCAAACTTCCTGGTATGGTTTTCTGTTTTTCCCTTCAATACATGACCCTGTGAGTGACCAAACGGATTTATCAACACAAGAAGGTTACAGTTGCCACCTTAACCCCTTAAGGACACATGATATGTGTGACATGTCATGATTCCCTTTTATTCCAAAAGTTTGGACCTTAAGGGGTTAAAGGAACAGAGACCTACGTGTTTAGAGCCCATGTCCATTGAAAAGGCTCTATAAAATGTGAGTTCGTTTTTCACTCACATACTATTTCACTACACACTGATATACAGTATTATACTATTTTCTGCTTTTTATTTTCATTTTTATGTACAACCCCAATTCATATTGAAGGATAAGTGTGTGTGTTTTTCTTTGTAATACATAAATAGCGCTACACTGAGTGTTTTGAAGAGTGGATACACCATTTAAAACACTTAGTTACCATTTTTGGGTGTTTGCTATATTTGTTATAGTGGGTTTTGGTGTATTTAACAGCTTCACTAAATAAGCACATAAGAAAAAGCGCAAATATTCCAAATTCGTTGTTTTTTCTATACAGTGTGAGCACTTGACCACATATTTATGGAGTGTTCCTATGGATAGCTTGCCTTCCTCTCCTTGACTTCATCCTGGTGGCAGCGCTTAGTGCCTAGATATGGTAGTAGTAGTGGAGGAGATTCAAACTTAGCAGCATAGCAGTCTGGAAGTGGATCTGTAGGCAGCCGGGGTATGAATCGCTCCTGCTACATACTGAAGTGATGGACGAAAAGCACTCTTCAGCAAACCTATTCCAAGCAATCAGATGAAAAGTGTCACATTGGTTGCCCAACAATTTGAGCCACAGTACGTCTAGAGTACCAGTCTCATTAAAATAGTCTGTGACTTGCAGTGGAATAGAGGCATGCTGGTTGAGGAGGATGTGTGCATTGAACCTACTTAGTGTGTGTATAGATGATGCTGAGAAATGTATGTTCGGTATATACCCCCTAGTCCCTTTTTTCAATGAACATGTGCTATCCCTGCTCATAAGCAATTTTCTAATAATACTTTCCTTCTCCTTCCTCTTTTAAACTATGTTTAGACAGGGTGCTAGACTAACTGAATGTTTTTGAAAAAGACACAATAGATTGCAAGCTTATTTGAGCAGGACCTTGTTCACCTCTTGCATCTGTCAACTCATTTCATTCATATATTACTTGATTCTGTATAGCCATGTTTAATTGTACGGCATTACAGAATACGGAATAGGTTATATATAGCTGCAGTTAATAACAACAATATGAATATTAATAGAATTTAATTGATTGAAAAACACAACTATCCCACTAAGGTTGAACGCTTACCTTAGTTGAATATTCTCCATGGTAGAATTCTATTTTGTGAGCTTTAATTATACAGCCAGAAAGTGAAGAAAAAGCAGAACCTGCTCGTGGCAGTAAGACTTTATTTCATCTAGCTAATTAGAAAAGCGAAGCCATGTAAAGTTTAAACAATAATCATCTTTACTTTTAAAATAAAAGTATGAGACTGCAAAGTAAAAACACAGTAATAGCAAGGGTATAAGGACAAAGGAACCTTCAGGCATGTTACTTGTTACCTTACAAAAAAGTGCTAATATAGCTTCAAAACATTTATGATCCATGGTTTTCTCTCTTTAAAAAGTGCTAAAAAAGATTTAAGTAATTTGCACAAGGGACTCCTCCTTTTTCCTTGAAATGAGAATTGCCTAGATAGTGCCCATATAACATCCATGTTTATGTATGCACTATAGTTAAGGGTTATCTTGCATTATAGCCAAAAACAAGAGTTAATGAAAATACTGTGAATGGATAACAGTTCAGATAACATCAGTGAGGTCTGGCTCAGGTTTCATACAAGGTTAGTTCATTTGGCCCACTAGCTCATTTTACCCCAAGGAGAACATTGGCCAGTTGCATATAAGACTAATTATACGCATAATGGCAGTCCAGATCTGAAAGGCCGGTAAGTTAACTCTGCAAAAACCCTTACATCGTGAAGTCATTTTAGACAAGTATTTTTCACCCTTTGGTTCTCTGGGCAATATTTTTGTTTGTCAATTATCTGCTGTTTTATTTCTTCTTTTTAATAGTGTAAAGGGCAGCAGAATATGTTGATATTATATAAATAATAATAATAGGAACATATATAAAGAACCAAATTAGCTTATTTCAAAGGTCATGGTGATCCACCAGGAATATCTGAACAAAGTTAGGTAATGTCATTAGAAATCTATTAAAAAATAAATTAGCTGTCTTTTTAGCTGAGATCAAGATAAAAAAAAGCCACAAGATACTGCCTGACTAAAATTGAAATAAGAGGAAAGAAGGGATGGGCCCAAGAGGTCTGGAAGAAAGCCAGACAGAGCCATGAATGCTGGACACAAAATTGACGGTCAATTTACAGCCTTGAAAAGCTTTTGAGTATAAAAAAAGGTTATTTAATTCAAATTAAATTATATCACAGTTAGATTTCCTTCTCCTTAGCTCTCCTTAGAAACAAACACTTATTGAGATAGATCTTTTGTTCTAGCAAAATTGATTAAATATATTGCCTTACATTAATAGGAAAGGGCCTTAAACGTGCAACGCTAGTTACACTATAGGGTTGCTTGGGTTTGGGTGGCCAATAAGCCATTTTAATTAAAAGACGGAAAATACAATACTGAATTACTTCATTTATTTTTCTTATAGTACTTACACAATGCAGTAACAAACAAAATGAGAAACAGATACATTTTAAAGTTCCATGTTATATTATGTGAAAAGCTTTCCTTTTCCTTTCCTTAATGGTATGACATAGAAACACAGAATGTGATGGCAGCCATGGAAGAACCATAAGTCTACCCAATTTTCTAAATACTTTCATTAGTCCCTGACCTTATCTTATAGCTAGGATAGCCTTATGCCTATCCCATGCATGCTTAAACTCCCTCACTGTGTTAACCTCTATCACGTCAGCTGGAAGCGTCCACTACACTCTCAGTAAAGTAATACTTCCTGATATTATTTTGAAACCTTTGTCCTTATAATTTAGGACTATGTCCTCTTGTTGTGGTATATTTTCTTCTTTTAAATATAGTCTCCTCCTTTACTGTGTTGATTCCCTTTATGTATTTAAATGTGTCTATCATATCCCCTCTGTCTCGTCTTTCCTCCAAGCTATACATGTTAAGATTATTTAACCATTCCTGGTAAATTTTACCCTGCAATCCATGAATCAGTTTAGTAGCCCTTCTCTGAACTCTCTCCAAAGAATCAATATCCTTTTGGAGATATGGTCTTCAGTACAGCATACAATACTCCAGTCCAAGTGAGGTCTTAAAACTCATTTACATTATTAATATTATTGGTATTTATATAGTGCCAGCTTATTCCGCAGCACTTTACAATAAGAAACAATTTGGCCAAGTTGTGACGTTTAGGTTGACAAGAATTCGGAGATTCACCAAAATGTTTTCTTTGTGGACAAAATGATTCAGCCAAATGTCTTCTCAATGCACAAGTGGTGTGGGGTTATAGTGGTCCTTTAATAAAATGTGCTAATATGCTCTAGAACCCTTGCTTCCATCATTCCTGGTGGACCAGGGTTCATAATCTTTTCATCCATAGCCAACCTCCCCTTTTGAAGCATAATAGCACATTTATTTTTATTGATGCCCTGTTCATTGGATATCTAGGCTTTCATTTAGCTTTTTTTTACCTGTTGAGATGCCTTCATTAAATCAGCAGGAGTGCGTTGAGATATCTGATGCCCAAATGAGGCAGAGAGTGAGTGACATGAGTGAGACAACAGGCAGTATTTGTGCAAAGCCATTGCCAGGTCAGTACTCCTGTGGGTTTGTGCTTAAGGTGGAAGTCCACAACTTAAATGTTTCTCCAGGCCAGGGCTAACCCATTGGGATATTTCCTAGGAGACTGCAGGATCTGGTGTTGAGCTGATGAGCAGGCTTCCAGACTGTGATTAGCATATATATATATATATATATATATATATATATCTGGAGGTGTTTACAAGTGACTTCTTCTTACAATGGAAAACGATATACAAGTAAAGCATTGCTTCATCCCTATATTCAAGAGTCAATCTATAAACTGCTATCCTATTGTATATACAGGATCTGAGGAGGCACAACCCTCCATATGTAGTGAAGGGTTTACTATAACATACTATATTCTCTATTACTGACACTGCACAGTGGTTTAGACCATCTCTAGCCTTCTAGAAAACCAGAATCTTATATCATTAAGAAAGGTCAGGAGGATTTAAAAATATATATCACAGGGTACAATAATTCATGTGAGTGGTAACAGCATGTTAATCCTTGGAGTATCTGTGATTACCAAAATTAATTTTCCCCATGTTTGTGTCACAAAGAGAAAGAGCGTCAAATGCATTTTTTTTGCCTTTTTTGCTTTGCTTAATGTCAGAATTGAAGTTTTACTAAACGACCTCTATATACATTAATCAGTCACCACATTAAAACCAATGACAGGTGAAGTGAATAACATTGATTAGATCTGTCAGGTTTTTAATCAGGTCACATAAGAGACTTATACCGGGGTTAACTTTAGGTTCTTTATTTGAAATCTTTGACATGGTTTTTCTTGAAACAATAAGAGTAGCAGGACTTAAAGGGAAGTGGAAATAATATAGAAAAAGGGAGTAAGCAGAACCTATAAGCGAGATTATAGGTAAGTATATTGAGGGATATAAAATAAGGAGTTTAGGCAATAAGCCCCAGACAGGTTTTTAAGTATCAGGAAAACCTATAAAATAGATTAAAGGCAGAAGGTAGTAGGAGAACCTATAAGCGAGATTATAGGCAGAAGGTAGTAGGAGAACCTATAAGCGAGATTATAGGCAGAAGGTAGTAGGAGAACCTATAAGCGAGATTATAGGCAGAAGGTAGTAGGAGAACCTATAAGCGAGATTATAGGCAGAAGGTAGTAGGAGAACCTATAAGCGAGATTATAGGCAGAAGGTAGTAGGAGAACCTATAAGCGAGATTATAGGCAGAAGGTAGTAGGAGAACCTATAAGCGAGATTATAGGCAGAAGGTAGTAGGAGAACCTATAAGCGAGATTATAGGCAGAAGGTAGTAGGAGAACCTATAAACGAGATTATAGGCAGAAGGTAGAAACAGAGCCTATAAGCGAGATTATAGGTCAGAGGTAGAAGTAGAACCTATATGTGAGATTATAGGCAAGTATAAAGAGAGATAACAGAACTAAAGAGTTAGGTAATATGCCCCAGGCAGGTTATTAGGTGACAGAAAAACCTATAAATAAAATTATAGGTAAGTACAGTGAAGGAAAACCTATAAGTGAGATTATAGGTAAATAAAGAGAAGTAAAACCTATAAATGAAATTATAGGTTACAGGTAAACAAAATATAACTAGACAGAACTAAACAGAATATAAAGGTAAAAGGAATACAGGTTAGTCAGACGTTTAGGGGGTAAGGCTTGGTGTGGAGGCAGTACTGCAGTTTTCAGATAGTAGTAACAGAAGTATTCAGGATACTTGCAAATAACAGGAATGTTTGTATTATCCAGGTTGGTTGCATAGATTTCAGTAGTTCGAAAGATTCGAAAAAAAGTAATAAGGTATCAAAGTCCAGTGTAGAATTAAGCAGGTAGGCATTGAAGATCAGGTTTGTCCTCAAGCTTATTGGTAGTGATCAGATTGTAATAGAACAGGTTGAGAGGATAAATCAGGTTGGGTTTAATGTTATTCAGAGTAGAGCAGGTTTTCTCAGTAGGAGCCAGGATCAGAAGTCTAGTCAGGATAAAAACATCAGCTTCAATCATTCAATGTAAAGGCGATTTGTATAGCAGGAAGTGGCCTCTCATAGCAGTTTCAATAATCATGCTAGGCAGGTGAGAGGAACGGTGGATTAAACTACTGGAATTGTAGAAATTGTAGAAATAAAACAGAATAAAATAAACTTAGTTTTGGTTGTCAGGATCCTGACAATGTCATTACAATGGCACCTGTCAAGGATTAGGATACATTGGTGAACAGTCAGTTTTTGAATTTCATGTGTTGAAAGCAGAAATGGGCAAAAAGGTCTGAGTGACTTGGGCCAAATAGTGATGGCTAGACAACTGGGTCAGAGCATCTTTAAAATTACAGTTCCTGGTATGCAGTAGCTGGTACCTACCAAAAGTGGTGCAAGGAAGTCATGGGCGCCACAAGGCACCTTGATGCACATGGGGAGTGAAGGCTAGCCCTTTTGATCCCATCACACAAAAGAGCTACTCTAGCTCAAATTATGTTTACCTTGGGAAGAGATGGCAGCAGGATGCACTATGGAAAGAAGGCAGGCCAGTGGAGACAGGAAAGTGCCCTGGGCATATGTTCTGCTGGGAAACATTAGGTCCTGGCATTGATGTGGATGTTACTATTACATGTACCACCTACCTAGAGATTGTTGCAGACCACGTACACCCCTTCATGAGAATGATGTTCTCTGATGGCAGTGGCCTCTTTCAGCAGGATAATGCATCCTTTCACACCGAAAAAAAGGTTTAGGAATGATTTGAGGAACATGACAAAGCCGTCAAGGTCTTAACACTCATTGGCCTCCAAATTCCACAGATTTCAATCTGATTGAGCATCTGTGGAGCCCATGCCTCAACACATCAAAGCTGTTTTGGCAGCATGAGGGGGACCTAAACGATATTAGGCTAGTGGTTTTCATGTTGTGGATGATCACACACACAACTATCTGATCACACACACAACTATCATTACATCACAAAATGTAATTGCTGTATAATTTTTTTTGAGAATAAAAACATTTATATAAAGAATCTGTTAATTTATTATTAAATAAAATACACATTACATCTAATACTTCTGTTTTCACATCATTCTGATTACTTTTTTTTTTTTTTGGTTTAGAATCATTTTAGTGAAAGGCAATAATTGTTTTTTTCAAAATATTTTTTTGCCCATCATATTGCTAGAGAAATAATCTTTTAGCATATTTATTTTTTACTTGACAGACAGTGTGTTTATGTAGATGATGTTTTAGAAAGCCTGTGAGTTTGAAATGAACACTCTATTAAAAAAACTCTCTCTCTCTCTCTCTATATATATATATATGTCCTATATATATATGTGTGTATGTATATATATATATATATACACACACACACACACACACACACACACACATATCATAACATACATATCATGACGCTTGATCTGTACATTTAAGAATACTTTTAGATAAGCTTCCAGTAAGTCAAGATATGAGGGTTGCACATCATTATTTAATCTATTTGAAGTGTATTTGCCATCATAAGGGAAATTAGTCCCTTTTTTTTTTCATCCAAGCAAATACTCTTGGGATGAATTCTTTAAAACATCCGAACTCTTTTTGATGTGGTCATGTGCAAAGCTGGGTCAGCTTGCAATGGGATATCTACTAAAATCTATATAATTACAATGAAACACATTGGTCTTTGTGGAGCTTGTCATGTTACTATATGAAATCTTAATTTATATTTGATGCGTGTTGTGTTTCTCTTTCCATTTCAGTGATTTAGGAAAACAAACACAGTTTGATGACTGTATTGTGTGTAAGTTCAAGAAAAAAATTGAAAAGACGCATTCAGCTGGAATTTAATAAGCCTTATTTGGGAATGTCACTCTGCTTAATTTGCTTTCTCAAGTGGTTCAGCTTCCACAAAAATGCTCCTTAGTGCAAAAAAATGTTCCATGCTAGCTCCGTTTTGCTTCTCATATTTTGCAAATCTATCGTGAGAAATGCCAAATGATTTTAAATTCACCTTAGAGACAATCTAAACAGGACATTGAAAAGCTTAAATTATGCTGCCAATACCAATATGCAGTTTTATACTTCAAGGTTCTTCATACTGTATATTATCCAAAGATTCTACACTCGTCGATTAATAAATAGCGAATGCAATGGTGCTCAACCCGATCCAAAATTCATCACTTGTTAATAATTTATAAGGAATCTTTTATTGCATGTTAATTCATTGTCAGTGTTCTAGCCCTATACATGAACTTTTGTCAAGACATATAAAGGAAAACACCAACGACATTTAAATAGGACTAGGAAAATGAGAGAGAGGTGAATTCATGAAAGGTTTAGTGATCTTATTATATCACTGTATTATCACCAAGCCTCTGTTTTGTAAATTCAACCCTCTAGCTTTCGTGGTCTTATTTAAATGTTCTCTATGTCTTTGTTTATTTGTCTTGAGAAACGTCTGTGTATAGGACTGAAATGTTGACTATGAATTAACATGCAATAAAATCTTCCTCACAAATTGTTAACAAGTCCCGCAAGTGCCTCCCTAAAATTTATTTTATTTATAAGACATTTTACCAGGATGGATACATTGAGATTTCTCTCATTTTCAAGTATGTCCTATTTTGTGTGTGTGTGTGTGTGTGTGTGTGTATGTATATGTGTATGTATATGTGTATGTGTATATATATAAAGGCTTGGCCTGTAGTTGTGGGAGGGGCTTGGTTTCCCTATAAAAGGGCTACCAATCCACTCTCACATTACCATCAATGGTCTGGCGAGTCAGAAACGTTACTTCCGGTTCTGACCGCCATCTTGGATTTCCCCTTACCTGTTCATCGTGGTCTCCGGGTCCGGTGCCCTCCTGAGTGGTCCAGGTTCTCCAGTGCTTTTGCCGCCACCGCTGCTGCCGCCGCCGCTGCCGCCGCCGCTGCCGCCGCCGCCGCCGTCCGCACAGCTTTCCGGTACTCACTGCCGCCAAAATAACCGTAAGTTGGGCCCGCCGTAAAGCAAACCGCTTCACATTCACGGCGGAGCCCCTATTCACTTAACCGCATCCGGAACTATTTTCGCGGCAATCACTCCGCCGCTAAGCAAAATAATCCCTATCTTTAAAACGATTAAAACAATCAATACATTCGTTAATATACTTAAAATTATGCTACTAAACGAAACGGTTTATGTATAAATTAATCACACTATTTAAATCCACTTTTTTTACTCACTATTTATACACGATCCTGCATCCACTTCTTAGGTGGAATCTCGCCCCCTACTGGTCTATAACGATATTACACCTAATAAAAAAAAAAAAAATAATAATAATTTTATGTTACATTTAATTAGATTCCTGATTTCTGATATCTTCCCACAGGTTTTCTGACCAGAATTCATATTAATATTTGGGAACCCTGAGATCGGTATCATTTATATACGTTATAGGTTGGTAACATTGTCATATGACCCATGTTAAATGACCATATAAACATATGATATTAGTTAAAATATAATTTACTCTCCTAGGTTTAGTCATCGGAACGGTAGCTTTTACAAGCAAGAAACCGGTTTCTCTCGCTTATATCTCCTCCGCAGTTATCGGGTAGGTTCTGGTTCTAAGGTCCACGATCTGGCCTAACCACTACCCCAGATTCAGATATTTATATATCATCTTATACCCACAGGTTAACCTACCGACAAAATCACAGATTCTCTTCAATTGAGAGGCAAGCCTGACTCACTTTTCAGGTACTACGCCAGATCCGACTATTTCCAAAATATTATTTGAGGGGTACTGGTCCCAGGTTAGGGGGGCCAATTAGATAAATATTTTCTGGTCTTAATCCATAGGCTAGTGGTCCCGCGAGGCCAACATCCCTAACCTCACACTCGGAGGTGACACGTCCCTCGGGCCAAATCATAGCTAGCCGCCTCGCATCAATGTAAAGAGAGGGCCTCACCTGTCACTCCCAATCTTTCTTATGCTTTATATGACACCGAGAGGCCAACACCCCGCCACAACGTTCGGTGGCCTCAAAACGTCCCCTCGGGCCCACTCATAGATAGTGCCTCTCAAGCCGCTTGGCAACTAGCAGGGCCTCATCTGTCACGTTCAAAAAAGCTTAATTGTTTCACCGCTTGGTATTTTGTTAGCCCACCAGTACCCACCCACAAAACAATTCATACGACTGACTATATATATTTATAATTTCAGTTATGTCACTAACGCCAGATATTCCTGAAGAACTGTCACTACCTAGCACACCCGCTAGGCCTGCCACCCCTGGTCCAAGTACAGACGTGAATAGCCCGGCATCCCTTAGATCGTGGACCATACCACGTCTTACAGCTGAACTAAGAAGACGCTGCATCCCTTTCCCAGCTACAGCTAGAAAGGCGGAGTTGTATAGGCTTCTAAACACTACCACTGACAACTCCGAGGCAGGGGAAGGCCCTAGCGGGTCTCAAGTACCAGCATTTCATACAATGATGACGTCCCTTATGACATCCATGGGGAAAATCACTGACAGGCTGGACAAATTGGAGGCCGGTAGTGCTACTCACTCCACTACAAATACAACGGTCACCACTCAGCCTCTTGCTGATACCTTACCCGGTAATACCCCACCAGCCACGGGTGACATAGAATCTATTGATCCCTCACACATGGTCCCAGCTCACCTTAAGAAGGACATTCTGGAAGGCAAGGACGTTAACCTAGCTTCATTGCTTATTGCCTCCCAGGATGTCCTTGAGAACAGGACCTTTGCTTGTGGGGACATTTCTGTAGTCCTTAAGGCTAGGGACCCTCGCCTGAACAAAAAATTGAATATACCAGAATTTGTGTTAGGTTTTGGCATCTATAGGGACGTATATTGCACTGTATACCCAGGGAAAAGAGCCGAGCTAGATGCGTACATGCACAAGTTGGTGGATTTGGGGCACAAATACGGTGGTACAGCGTTTTACGATTACCACCGTTCCTTCTCTGCAAAGGTGGCCGCAGCTCTGGCTCAGTTCAATTTAAGCATTAAGTGGAATAAGTTGGACACTGAGCTATTCTGTAGGCACTTTGCAGGCCTCAAGCCCCCAACTTGTGCAGTATGCTCATCAGCAACCCACAGCACTAATTTCTGCCCTAATACAGCTGAGGTAGAACAAAACCAAGCAACTACTAACCCCTCAAGGTCAAATAAAGGTTTGAAAGACAAATTAGGAAGAGATATTGTCTTCTTAGGGAAATCCCAGGTATGCAACAATTTTAATGCTGGCAATTGTGGGTTTAGTTCGTGTAGACTAATGCATGTCTGTTCACATTGTTTTAGGGCTCATTCCAAGACAATGTGCCCAAATAAAGCTTTTCCTAAACCCTATCTCACATGCGTGAACCTCAGCTTATTCACCGATTTACTACATCTACACCCATCACGACATTTTAGTGACTACCTCATAACAGGTCTATCGGAGGGTTTTCACACAGGGTTGATACATTTACCTACAGGCACATTGGAATGTGACAACTTACTTTCCACACGAGATGACCCACAGCTGGTACATAAACTTATCACAATTGAGGTGGACCAAGGGTTTTTGCTGGGTCCTTTCCACTCACCACCTTTTACTTCTTGGAGAACCAATCCCATTGGGATTGTCACGGGGAAAAACTCACTTAAACCCAGGTTAATCATTGATTTATCCGCACCACATTCCTCTACAGTCCCCAGCTTAAATTCCCTCATACCATCGGAAGAGTTTTCACTGCATTACGCCACCATCGACCATGCCATTGGGGCTATCATTAAAGCAGGCACAGGGGCATGGTTAAGTAAAACGGATGTAGTGAACGCCTTCAAATTACTTCCTATGCACCCTACACTTTGGCACCTTCACGGCATTAAATGGGAAGGGTTATACTATTTTTTCACTCGCCTCACTTTTGGCTCTAAAAGCAGCCCGCGTATTTTCGACACATTTGCAGAGGCCTTATGTTGGTTGTTACTCAATGTATGTAAATGTCCCTCAGTGATTCACTATTTAGACGATTTCCTCACAATTGAGAACAACACACTTCCACCCACAAGTTTAAGACACATGTTGGCATTATTCGAGTCACTTTCTATCCCAGTCTCCCCACATAAGACCCTGGGGCCTGACACTCAGATGCAATTTCTGGGGATACAACTAGACACAGTACACATGCAGGCTAGCCTCCCTCATGAGAAAATTGAGCGTATCCTGGCAAGCATTGACCATTACCTACAGCAAGGTTGTTGCACAAAAAAAGATCTACAATCATTGCTGGGATCGCTTAATTTTGCAATGAGAATCATTCCTCAGGGGAGATCATTTATTTCACATTTGCTGTCACTATTTCCACAATTTACCTCAGACACATCTTACATTTCATTAGACAACCACGCAACATCCGATTTGCGCATGTGGAGAATTTTCCTCACTTCTTGGAACGGGCGTGCCATGTTTATACCACCTCACTCAGACACTTCACCTACACTATGGACAGACGCTGCAGCAAACACAGGTTTCGCAGCCATATGGGGAGACCAATGGCTTGGGGGGCCGTGGCCAACTGAGGTGAAAGCTCTCACAAAATTCACAGAGACCTCAGCTTTATTTGAGTTGTACCCCATCGTGGCAGCAGCCGTTACCTGGGGCCACCAGTGGTCCGGTCACACGGTTTGGTGCTATTCTGACAATATGGCTACTTGCCATATTGTCAATAAAGGCCGGTCATCATCACTGGTAATTATGAGGCTCTTGAGACGACTCACATGGGTAGCAGCCACTTGTCAATTCTTTCTAACATGTATTCACGTTCCTGGGTGCACAAACATCAGTGCTGATCACTTGTCTCGATTTCGTTTTCAGGAATTCTTCACGACACTGCCCACCGCTTCCAGACTGGCAACACCAGCCCCACTTTTCACAGACATGATAATGGATTAAAAGCCTTGTTAAATCACGCACGTCACATTTCTCACCTTGCACTTTCTGTAAATACAAGAAACACTTACGACAGAGCATTTCACATATTCAGGAAATTTATCACTGATTTCCACATTCACGACATGTTTACGATAGAAGCAATCTTGGGTTTCACTTCTTTTTGCCACATCAACCTAAAACTATCATTCAACACTATTAAATTATACCTCACGGGAATTCAACACCACATGCTTATTCAACAACCCAAAGCCACTAGTTTCTTGTCATCATATCAAATCAAGACAGTTCTTAGAGGCATTAAAAAATTAGACACACATGTCCCAGCAAAACGACTACCTATAGATAACCGTATATTTCATGCACTAAGCAACTTGTTAGATTCCTCCCCGTTTGAGCCCAGGACAAACACGGTCATAAAGACAGCCATATATCTAGCTTTTTATGGATTCCTCCGTCCCAACGAATTCACAACCAGGACTATTACGACCACTGATTACTTAAGAACCTTGGACTTAGAGAAACATAACGACCATTACCTACTCATACTCAAACACTCAAAAACCAGCACCATGGGTCATACCGTTACGATCCCTTTGTACCCTACTCATAACAAATGGTGCCCGGTACAAAATGTTGACAATTATCTGCAATCACTCCACAAACAACCATTACAACCTTTGCTAGAACTGCACGGTAACGTTCTAACTACAGCAAGGTTTATGCTCTATGTAAGATTGCTGTTGACTAGACTCGGCTTGAACCCTAGTCAATTTTCAGGTCATTCTTTCCGAATCGGGGCAGCATCCACAGCCTCTGCTAACCACATACCTCCACACATCATCAAAACAATGGGACGCTGGAAATCTTCCGCTTATACTCTCTATATACCCAATCCTGTTAAAGAATTAAGACTAGCTTTTTGTGACTTATCTAAATAAAGTTTGGTCAACGTATTATGTCTTATGGTATTTATTTTTGCCCACTTTTTACAGGCCTACTGCTCTGTCGGTTTCGGCACACCACAACCGACTAATTCCAACTAATGGGTATTTATGTTATTATATGTTATTATATGTTATGATCTCATATACGGCTATATGGCCACGACCACAAATATAAAGGCTTGGCCTGTAGTTGTGGGAGGGGCTTGGTTTCCCTATAAAAGGGCTACCAATCCACTCTCACATTACCATCAATGGTCTGGCGAGTCACCCCACCCGCCACTCCCTCTATTACAAACACCCTCTAAGGTGGGCCCACTTTTTACAGGCCTACTGCTCTGTCGGTTTCGGCACACCACAACCGACTAATTCCAACTAATGGGTATTTATGTTATTATATGTTATTATATGTTATGATCTCATATACGGCTATATGGCCACGACCACAAATATATATATATATATATATATATATATATATATATTTATTACACAGTAGCGGACACCACACTAAATGTGTAATCCTCCCAAACACACAACCACGTGAATTATAATGTAAAGACAGTGGAGCGCTTATTTCCTTTTAAGGTGCAGGAAATACATGCATATACACAATGGCACTTAACTTTTTATTTCAGTTTGGAATATATCTGTCTTTATACCTTTAAATACAAAATAAAGTGCATATAGTGTAAAACCTTAAAAGACCTCAAAAACGGAGGAGTGCTAAAAGAAACACTCACATGATCCAGAGCTATAGAACCTAGCTCTGGTATAAGGGGCCTGTTGGTCCGTATTTTTTCCCAGAATATCTCAGAACAAGGAAAATATATATAGTGAAATTCCACTAGACCAGAAATATACAAATATAGGTAATTATGGTATTCACAAGTGTAGAGCCTATGACCTGGCTCAGTACAATAGCTTTGTGTAGTTTGGGACTACACTCCCTTATTTATAGATGCAGGAATCCAGAAAGGTATAGTAAAATTTGACACTTTATTTATATGTATCCTACTGATCAGTTATTCTCTCCGTCAGCTGTTCGTTTCTTAATTACCGAATTGCGTTCCAATTCAATGTAGGTCTCTCACCTTTTTAAGCTCATTATTGCAAGCCAGTCAAGTTACGCCATTTCCGTTTTCGACTATGACATTTAGTCTCATATGGTGAAGGACATCATATCTGTTTACTCTTAAAGTCCGGTATCGGAAGTGTATTGTCCTGCGCTCTACTGTGCGTTCCACTGTGTTACGCTACTTCCATGGAATCGGCATATGGGCTAATTAATCCAAGTCATAGTTCTCATATGTAACATAAAATGAAGCAAGAAAATTAAAAGGAAAAGTTTGAGAAACAAGTGTTCGTTCTATAATATCGCTCTAAATGTATAATCTACCACCCATACAAACACTCATTATTTATTAAATCATGTTGACTTATGCTTTATATAGGTTACTTAACATACATCTTTCAATTGATTACACATCTAAAATAATTGTACCATTAAAAACATATGAATTATATTTATGTGATATTAGCTAGATAAAAACGTGTGTGTATGTATATATATACTGCATTTTATGAAATGTTCAGTTTCATGAATTTTATTTGTGATGAGATGAAAAATGTTTATTATCTTTAATTTGGATGAGTGGGCAGATTTGGCAAATTGTTCTGCCACATTGATATACTGGGGAATATACACTATACACACACATATAGAATTTATTCTGTTATTACAATATGACTAATCATCATCATCATCAATATTTTTTGGTTTAATCAGTGTGAACACAAATGTAAAATATCAAATTGTCTGCTATTATTTTAGAATGTATTATGTGTACATCTTCCAGCGTTATACAATATGCAATTTCCTTTGAGAAATGCGACAGGAATAGTGCAAGTAAAATAGAGGGGGAGAGGATAATTTACAGCAGAATATGCTGAAAATAGTGTGAACATCAAATGAGACAAAAAGCAGACAGAGGATGCAAATAGAAATTCAAAAGAAGCAAAGCTCTATTCTCAAAGCTCTCCCAGCAACATTTGTAAAACTCTCATGTCTCCACAAACTGAAAGGACTGAAATCTAATTTAATTACAATCTAGGCTCAAATCAACTGAGAAGGCGTAATATTAGGGTTACGAAAAAGAAAAATCTCTATAAAAATACTCTGAAAGGGTTTCATCAGTTCTAATCGCGGAATAAATGTATTTATATTATGGCAATATCTGCCTTTTACTCTGCAGTCTGTGCAAACTGAAATCATGAATTTGCATGATTCCCTGGTGAGCAGATTATGGCTGGTGATATAATGACATCAGAGAATGGGAATACCGTAAATGGATTTCTGAATGGCTTACTTGAAGGAAAGACATGAACAAAAAAGCACCCCTGAGTAGAAGGAAAACCAATTTCTTTATGACATTATTTATCCTGTAACATTTAAGAAGTGTGTAAATATGTTTACGTCAGTAAAGATGATAAAATATTTCAGTTTAATAGCTTCCTCTTTAAAAAGCTAGAAATCCAGTTTAAATCATATCTTGCTGCTTTACCAAAGCAACTACCTAAAGATATATAACTAAAAAAGCAGGGGTCTTTGGCTGTGCATTACACTGCGTGCAGAATTATTAGGCAAATGAGTATTTTGACCACATCATCCTCTTTATGCATGTTGTCTTACTCCAAGCTGTATAGGCTCGAAAGCCTACTACCAATTAAGCATATTAGGTGATGTGCATCTCTGTAATGAGAAGGGGTGTGGTCTAATGACATCAACACCCTATATCAGGTGTGCATAATTATTAGGCAACCTCCTTTCCTTTGGCAAAATGGGTCAAAAGAAGGACTTGACAGGCTCAGAAAAGTTAAAAATAGTGAGATATCTTGCAGAGGGATGCAGCACTCTTAAAATTGCAAAGCTTCTGAAGCGTGATCATCGAACAATCAAGCGTTTCATTCAAAATAGTCAACAGGGTCGCAAGAAGCGTGTGGAGAAACCAAGGTGCAAAATAACTGCCCATGAACTAAGAAAAGTCAAGCGTGCAGCTGCCAAGATGCCACTTGCCACCAGTCTGGCCATATTTCAGAGCTGCAACATCACTGGAGTGCCCGAAAGCACAAGGTGTGCAATACTCAGAGACATGGCCAAGGTAAGAAATA
The DNA here is from genome assembly GCF_036172605.1 of Pelobates fuscus. Classification (NCBI taxonomy): domain Eukaryota; kingdom Metazoa; phylum Chordata; class Amphibia; order Anura; family Pelobatidae; genus Pelobates; species Pelobates fuscus. Next base: position 76,554,925 of record NC_086327.1, read on the forward strand.
TCTCAAGACTGATTTTTCTAAGCTTTTATGGACTGATGAAATGAGAGTGAGTCTTGATGGGCCAGATGGATGGATTGGTAAAGGGCAGAGAGCTCCAGTCTGACTCAGACGCCAGCAAGGTGGAGGTGGAGTACTGGTTTGGGCTGGTATCATCAAAGATGAGCTTGTGGGGCCTTTTCGGGTTGAGGATGGAGTCAAGCTCAACTCCCAGTTTCTGGAAGACACCTTCTTCAAGCAGTGGTACAGGAAGAAGTCTGCATCCTTCAAGAAAAACATGATTTTCATGCAGGACAATGCTCCATCACACGCGTCCAAGTACTCCACAGCGTGGCTGGCAAGAAAGGGTATAAAAGAAGAAAATCTAATGACATGGCCTCCTTGTTCACCTGATCTGAACCCCATTGAGAACCTGTGGTCCATCATCAAATGTGAGATTTACAAGGAGGGAAAACAGTACACCTCTCTGAACAGTGTCTGGGAGGCTGTGGTTGCTGCTGCACGCAATGTTGATGGTGAACAGATCAAAACACTGACAGAATCCATGGATGGCAGGCTTTTGAGTGTCCTTACAAAGAAAGGTGGCTATATTGGTCACTGATTTGTTTTTGTTATGTTTTTGAATGTCAGAAATGTATATTTGTGAATGTTGAGATGTTATATTGGTTTCACTGGTAAAAATAAATAATTGAAATGGGTATATATTTGTTTTTTGTTAAGTTGCCTAATAATTATGCACAGTAATAGTCACCTGCACACACAGATATCCCCCTAAAATAGCTATAACTAAAAACAAACTAAAAACTACTTCCAAAAATATTCAGCTTTGATATTAATGAGTTTTTTGGGTTCATTGAGAACATGGTTGTTGTTCAATAATAAAATTAATCCTCAAAAATACAACTTGCCTAATAATTCTGCACTCCCTGTATGTATACTCAGCTGTAGTTATTCATATTCATTTGTTCAGTGTCCTTGCTTCAGTTATGTACATTTGGTGTTAAAAAGTTTAAGCATAATTGTTGTTAAAGATGCAATAGTACTTTCTACCACTTATTTTTCTATTAAGAATTTTTTTTTTTTTTTATTGAAAATGTGGCATAGATACATTACATTTGTAGAACAAAATGTACCCGTATAATATGCATATACAGCAAGGTTCAGTACCAATTTTTCATACTTTTTAGAACATAGGATGCAATTATTTTTACCCCTGTGAGACTCTCTTCCTGCCCCTCGACCAGGTCCTCCCTCATCGACCTGTCAAAGCACTGCTGCAGGTTACCATGGTAATGCTCCCTGCACAATACCAGGGCTCATGAAAGCAATCTGCCTCCAGCAGAGGTGCGGGCAAAGTCTTTAGACAACTATGGTACCAATATATATAGGGTATAGTACAGAAACATACACCAATGGGGGCGCCACAGATGATGCTTATAAGTAGAGGCTTGCAGGGCAGCAGGGACGCATGCAGGAGAGTACAGTACATAATCTGCTAAGGGGTCCAACCTTACGTTGGGAGCCTGTAATGCCATATAACAGATGGCATGTACTACTTAAAAGGTTCAACCTATCCATATGTACTGCCACACTAGGAGAAAGTGATGTCTGATTTAAAGTGATGCCTCCATTTCTCAGAGGAGGCCATACAGGAAGAAACAAACTGCCCATCACAGCACCCTGAGTATAGCCTGAACAAGGGGATGAACTGTAAATTCTTTCCCGCATGTCTACAGTAGAGTTCCTGTAGTGAACATGGCCCTGTTTTGACTTTTTTCTGCCTCACCATGGGCAGATACCGTCAAAAAGATAAAGCAATGCGAGCCAGTAGGGGCACTCAATGAGTATGGTTAATCAGGCACATGGTTTTGTTAGCCTGCTGTTCTGACATAACCCTGAAATTAAATCTAACAAATTGCTCAAGAGTGAGCTGATGGACATGTTCCTGGGATGTTCCCAGGACGGAACTTCAAATCATGAAATATATCAAAAGTCTTTTTCAATGTAAATTTCGTTTGCTTCATGATCTATCTGTAACGGATCACCTGGCACCCCGACTGGGTACCTCCGTTAATGGATGCTCCTAGCGCTTCCTGAGGCCTCCAAGCACTCTGGCAGACACCACAATCACCGAATCAGAGAAGCGTATAAATCCTCTCAAGCATATGAATGCTGTAGACCATTGAATAGGAACCATACGAATAGGCTTGTACTCCTAGCAGTCAACTGGAACAGCATGCAATAAATCCTTCCCCCAATAATGAGACGACACATCACTTTGAGGGTAAAACAGGAACTCTCTGGCTGCTAGCCTGCAGCCCTTTTTATTAGGTGCTCCCATGAAGGGGAGGGACACACACAGTAACGTACATTAACCAATCACACAATAGTTACATCCCACACATAGCCCTCCCCTCTACCTGTAAACTAATTATCTGTAATTATCTGTACAGTGTACACTGTACACTGTACACTGTAGGGAAAATACAGTTTTTACACAACATTCATAACTCCCAAAATATACATCACATTCGCATAAAAATACATATTCACAATCAATCCATTCAGGGGAACAACATACTCAAAAATCATACGAATTGGACCAGGGGTTCAAAAGTTAGTACAAATGTGCATTTGACCTTCTGGAAGCATGGTTTTACAGGGCCCTCTATCCTGGAGACAATGGGGGGAAGTAATCTAATTATCCAGGACTAGAGGCAGACTCCATTAACCACATGGTTGCAAAACGACATAAAACACTTTAAAATACATAAAGTCACATTGTACACATAACACACAGACATTTCACATATCCCCAGATAGCTCAGGTCTGAGTGCACATTATTAGGTGAATGGCACTCAGACCAACCGAATACAGTTTAATCGCCATGGAGCCAAAGTCTTTCCCATAGACTTTCATTATATGAATAGGCTCCATGGTATAGCTATCTGGGTTAACACATTCACATAAAGTCTGGTCCATAGTCCAAAGGCAAGAGGCGGGCAAGCAGCCCCCTCCAAGGACACGTGGCGAGGTCGGTTTCGCCACACTATCCATTTGCCATTTTGGAGTTATAGAATTCAGATGGAATGAATGAAACCGAATGTCTGAATGAATAAAAAAATGAAGTCTAATAATTACCGAGATCTCTGGTTATAACTTTGTGAATAATACCAAAAATAATTTTGTTACATATTGTTACAGCATTTGGTTGTTCTTAAAAATGTGAGTGTGAGGTATACAAGTATTTAACTTTATGTGGCCCACTTTTATCCTTCTGTGTTATCTTCTTTTTTATTATGTATCTGGAAACTACTATCACTAAAACTGTACCTTTTGACCCAGTATAGTTGGATCTAGTGCACCTACAATACATTTATTTTTGTTGGTGTCCATATTGTGGACAAAAGGGCCTGTGCATGGGGGCGTGGTCTGAAGCTGAGCTACATGGACGCTGTTTAACTGACCTCTGTGTGAAACAGGACAGAATCACTATTTTTCGAACCTTTCTCTACGGGGAACCAAAAGAAGTCCCACACATTGCAGACACAGTCTGATAAGATCCCGTCTGGGAAACTGGGCTACTTAACTAAATATATGCTGGATTGCCACATGGTGCCAGCCTCTGCACAGGATGGTTCCCCGCCATTTAGCCCTGCATCCTTGGAAGGCTCCATGGGTTCACAGGACTCTGATCTCAGGGACCTAATGAAAAATTTAGCCTGAATGCTGGTCAAGCTGGATGCATTATTTCAGTGAAAGCTTGATGTAATTGGTGCAATCATTAATCATTTTGGAGGCAGTGTAGAAACCCAGAAAGATGACAGGGACCTGTTAGCCTCTAAGGTACAATACCTTACTAATACTTTCAATGCACAATGCTCTCACCGGTACTTAATCAAAAGTTCTATCAACAATGAAAAAGACTTACCTGTAATCTTGTAAGTGTTATTTAACCTTTTCCTAGAGAGATTTACAGATACACCAAACAGAGCACATAGGTCACCAAGGCTTCAATATACCTCTAAAGGATAACCCATGGATGTTATTTGTAGCACTATTTTTCACTTAAAAAGTACTGAATACCTTGCTTGCAGTCCTCCTCCCTTACTGTTCCATGACACCCCTTTCCAGATACAGGGCCGGTGCAAGGATTTCTGCCGCCCTAGGCAAAGATCCATTTTGCCTCCCCCTCATGACATTCTCTCACTGACCTACACACTCACTCACTGACAGACACACACAGAAACTCACTGATAGACATATACTCACTCACTGACAGACACACACACACACAGGCAGACACTCACTGACAGACACACACACACACTGACAGTCAAACTCACTCAATGACAGACACACACACAGGCAGACACTCACTAACAGACAGACAGACAGACACTGACATACATACACTCACTCACTGACAGACACACATACAGGCAGACACACACACACAGAGACAGACACTCACTGCCATACATACACTCACTCACTGACAGACACACACACACACACACACACAAACACACTCACTGAGAGTCAAACACTCACACACTCACTGACACAGACTCAGACATCCAGCCTCCTTACATCCCTGGAGTCCAGTGTGGGGCAGCCCCTCACTTCTCCAGCGTGCAGTTTTGTATGCGGGGGCCGGAATCACATCATATTCCGGCTCCCAGCATCACAGAGGGCACGCGAGGGAGGAGTGGGAAACTGCAAGAAGAGCCTCCCTCGCAGCCCACACTGCCGCCTGCCTCCTCTTCTCTACCGGGATTCATTGGCAGAGCAGGCACCTGCCATCACACTAAGTAGTTGACTGCTCTGCCATAGAGAAAAAGGGAAAAAGGTACAGCTTAGGGGGCGCCCTGAGGTGGCTATATGGCCACTGTGACAAGGCATTTTTGTGTGTCTGGAGGATTGGCCCAGTGCTGAGAGGGGGGCGGCTCTATAGCCACTCGCCCAGCGCTGTGGCTCAGGACAGGGGGAGCCCACCAGGAAATATCCCGGTGGACGACCCCAGCAGCAGCGAATACCTAGTTGGCCTAACGGTGGTGCTGGCCCTGTCCAGATATTTCTTGACCTCTCATGGCTGACTCTCCAGGCAAGAAGGGCATTACGGAAGATTACAGAGCCTCTCCAAAACTGGCAGGGTTTTTCTTGTCCTGATCTTAAACCATACGAGGTCTACACATTCCATCACTACAATTCATGATGTGGAATCTTTCCTTAAAGCTTTAAACCTACCTGATACAGTTATCCAAGATAGGTATGCACTTCAAGCAGTTAACCTTCATCTCAATTACCATAGCACCAAAAATGTCAACAAAAATCTAAAAAGAGATCCGCAGCCAATATTAACCAAACGACTACAGCTACCTCTTCCAAAGGCCATTCTATTGTACGGTGAGATGACAACATCTGTTGGATGACCAACACTTTTACTCATTCTTCAGCATAATGTTTTTGACCTTATGTTGTCTTTGGACCAAGTCTACTAAGTCTAGATGAAAATGCTTGTTCTTGGGTAGAACATTGGCTTAAAAACAGAGTACAAAGAGTTGTCATTAATGGTAAATTTTCATGCTGCACAGAGGTGGCAAGTGGTGTCCCTCAGGGGTCTGTTCTGGGACCCCTTCTATTTACGGTAACATGTTTATAAATGATCTTGAAGAGAGCATTGAAAGTCATGTTTCAGTATTTGCAGATGACACAAAACTTTGTTAAATAATACAATGTGAGCAAGATATTACCTTGCTGCAGAGGGATTTAGATAGATTGGGGGACTGAGCACTCAAATGCCAGCTGAAATGTAATGCTAAAAAATGCAAAGTTATGCACTTCGGCCTAAAGAATACACAAGCAACGTATACCCTTAATGGGAGCGAATTCGGGATAACAACACACAAAAAGGGAATTGTTATAGACAACAAACTATGCAACAATGTGCAATGTCAATCAGCAGTGGCCAAGGCCAGTAAGGTATTGTCATGCATGAAAAAGGGCATTCATTCTCGGGACGAGTATATCATTTTGCCTCTTTATAAATCACTGGTAAGACCACATATTGAATATGCTGTGCAATTTTGGGAACCTGTTTTAAAGAAGGATATTGTGGCACTAGAAAAAGTGCAGAGGCGGACTACAAAATTAATAAAAGGAATGGAACATATATCAGCCATGAAGAAAGGTTAACAAATTTAAATCTATTTAGTTTAGAAAAACGTCGCCTGAGAGGGGATATGATAACATTATACAAATATATTCGGGGCCAATACAAACCATTGTGTGGAAATCTATTCACAAACCGGACTTTACATAGGACACGAGGTCATGCGTTTAGACTAGAAGAAAGAAGATTTCGTCTAAGGCAAAGGAAAGGTTTTTTTACTGTAAGAACAATCACAATGTGTAATTCTCTGCCTGAAGAAGTGGTTTTATCAGAGTCCATACAGATGTTCAAACAGCTACTAGATGCATACTTGCAAAAACAGAATATTCAAGGATATAATCTTTCAATGTAGGGTAATAACTGCTTGATCCAAGGATAAATCTGACTGCCATTCTGGGGTCAAGAAGGAATTTTTTTCCTAGCTTGTTGCAAAATTGTGCTTCAAACTGGGTTTTGTTGCTTTCTTTTAGATCAACAGCAAAAAACAAATGTCTGGACCTTACACAAAAGAACTGGACTGCTTCTCTAAGGAATTGTCAGGAAACACTCTCTCAACTGACTGGCTCTGGTGGGATTTGAACATGTTCTACCTCTGCACAAGAAAAATGCCATTGTATTCTCTCGCATCATCTTGGTTGAGCTTTGAAGATCTGGTGTAAATATCTTAAAATACTGCAGTTACTAAACTGAATATCATGAAGTATGTTCTGCTGGATACAACTATAGTCCAATCAAACAGTAACTGAATCATTAAGCATAATGATTATAATGCTTCAAGTAAACAATTCCAGTTTAAGAAGTACTAGCAATAATAACAAAGGGCTCCAACTTGAGTATTATAACATTCTACCTGGAACATATATAGGATACATGTAGATATTTATTCAGGGCAGATTTTACAGAATTTATGTAAAGTCTTTAATTCAATATGAGCTCAGCTTTAGATTTCAAACTGCTGTGTGCATGCTTTATGCAAATTCTGATAATTAAACGTAATTAATGTATTAATGGCAGAATACTCTATCATATATAAATACATTCAAGTCTTTAAAATGGGTCTAATAGCAGATTTAAATTGTTTTTATGCAATTACTGTAATGATTATGCATACAGGCATTATATACAAACCTCTTACAATTTACAGATTGTGAAATTGACATTTATTTTCATTTGCCTATGTTATGCGTTGCTTCTAATATGCATGACTGTTTTTATTGAGTGTAAAGGAGCCTATTCTCTTAATACAGTGGGGGTACTAAAATATTAAATCACTGAGTGAAGGCATACATTATTAAAGAACGAAAACAAAATATCCCAATTTTCAATGCAAAGCCAAGGCTCAAACTCCCATGAGACACCAAACACTGAAAGTCTTATTGATCCTCACCTCAAAGCTTCAATATTCCACGAAAAATGGTCTTGGTTTTAAAATTTACTGCAACAATGCAATTCTATTTGTATGCATATGAAAGCGCCTCACCTAGATTTAAATCAAGCATAGTAAATATGTCTTTATTGCCAATAATGTCCTTACTACTTTTGTTTTACAATACTATAAATTGACAGATTTTCTTCAGCATGATTCAATGGTAGGGAATGAAAAAAGTACAATAAAATTAAATAAACTGATAGAAAAAAAATAAAGATACTTACAAGTCTAACATATAGTATGTATAACACTTGTCTAATGTGCAGACAAGCATGACCAGTGAACATTCAGTCTAATCGAGAGAGAATATGGCTAGGGGCATTTTGAATTTACTTATATATGATATACCATTCTATTTATTGAAAAAACAAAAATGAGTTGAGAAGTTGTCCATCTGTTTTCTAATAAACTGCTCAAGTGTTTTGACAGAAACTGGGGTTTAATCTTAACATCTTAAGCAGCCTCTCAGTAGCCTCTCCCTGGATGTAAGCCTTGGTCTCTACATTGAGAGAAAAAAAAATCTTACGAAAACTGTGACTAATACCAGGAATAAAGTTTCAATAAATATGTGAATTCACTCAGCAGCATCAGCAAGTATTCTATGTTATGCTGCAAACACACAGCAAAATATTATTTATCAGGTGGTATATCTTCCCCTTCCACTGTGAAAACAAAACTATACATGTGAATGTCTAATTCCCCATTGAAAAGCAGAGAAACTCAGTCTCTATTCTGGTTGCCAGGAAAATCCTTTGTTGAAGTATTGTTTAATGAGTTTAAATTGCTAAAATGTTTAAGATTTCATGCATTCTCTAAATCAGATGTCCTAAAAGGAATCAACCAATGAAATGTCAATACCAATGAAAACAAAGACTGTTTTTGACACAAAGTCCCCAGAATGTACCACAGGAGTCATGGTTTGCCACCCAGGAGATGCATCGTTACTTAAGACTGGGGTGAAGCCAGTGGCTATATCCAATCCAACTTGGTGGATCTCTGGCCTATGCTTCCTACTGTAAAAGTATAGAACGCTTTGCCTACACTGTCTTCCAGGCAGGTAGAGGCACTCCCCGCAGCAAACAACTGCTCCAAGGTGATATGAGGTCCTCTGCTAAATCATCATCTTAAGAATACAAACATTATGCAAATCAACACAGTTCTGGTCAACCAACTGCGGCGTCATTACATTGTTTAATCCAAGTAATCACTGAATATTACATTTGCCAGCTGTTCTATATTACAACAGTGCTTCATAACCCATCTTTGTCTACACAGTAAAAAAAAAAAAAAAAAAAAAAAAAGGAAGATCTCAATGCCGAACTTTGACTGAGGCTCCTAGGCTGTCCAAGCATAATGGGAATAGCAACAGCAAAAATGCTTCTATGCATTTGATAATTTGTTTGTAGGGTGAACAATTAAGTGTATTAGGTTTTTAAAAATACCACTTGCATGAAGCTTGCTCAACCTCATATTCAAATTGCAGTTCTACAACAAATGGATATCCACCTACTGGCCACAAACAATATGTTTGGGAGAGTTATGAGGCTGAAAGAAAGATATGAAGCTGGAAAAAATATTTAGCGGCGAGAGATATGTAACACAGAGAGAGGTACGAGGATGGGAGAATTATGTAGCGGAAAAATATGAGGCTGGGAGAAACAATGCATTAGGCAGAGAGAGATAATTATTGATTTGAGGCTGGGAGACTATATATATATATATATATATATATATATATATATATATATATATATATAGAGAGAGAGAGAGAGAGAGAGAGAGAGAGAGAGAGAGAGAGAGAGAGAGAGAGATACAAAATACCACAATTCTCTATAAGCAGATCTATTCATATAGTCATTTAATCTAATACTTGTTTTAAAGCAACCGAATGCACAAAATAATTTGCATAATTAATTATATGTCTTTGAGTTTGATATTATTGCTTCCAGATTACCTTTTCCTTTTGTTCTAAATTGCCCTATACCCTACCCGGCATATCTCAGCTGTTAAGAGAGCTTGTAATACTTATAGATGAATACTGTTACTTTATCAAGAGAGTTCAAGAAGGTAGTAGACAAACTAGTCAATTACACACATTATTAATTGGATACAGGCATCAATTATTTTTCCAGCTTTGCTGTTGTCTTCGACAGCAAATGATCGACATGAGAAGGGGCACAGCATGCTTAATTACCAAAATGTATGTCATATTAGCAAGTCTATCGTGAAATATATATAAGTATGAGGAACTTCTAGAAAGGCAAAAAGAGAAATATGATGAATCAGTTGTTCCTTATCTTCCTTCATCATCAGTGGTGCTGTGTTTAATGCCAACATCAACCTTATTAAAGGAGCTTTCTGGCCATAGTAGTAGAGGCAGGGAGCACAAAATACACATGAATGTGTATTCCTAACAGTGGCGGATCCAGGGGGGGGTGGGGCAATAGCAGTAATAGAGTCTGTGGCTGCTGCACCCCGTCTGCTTACTCTGAATCTCGATTCACAGCCAGGAATCTCAGAGTGATTGCTCCAGCATTCCAAGATGGCAGCCGCTGCACGAGGAGACTGGTCTGCAGGTCAGAGGTTGGAGGAGGTGTGGCTGAGGAGCGGAGCCAGGACAATCATGCATCAAAGATGGGGCTGAGTCCTATACTCAGTCACATTGACCTCAGGTAACCCCTCCTACAGGTGAGACCAGGTTATTTGATTGAGCCACTCCTTTATAGGTAAAGCACACCTTTCAGTCAGTGTTTGGTTGTTTTGTTGCCTGCCTCAGCGTTTGTTTCCCTGTGTTTCCTGTCCTTGCTGGTTTCTGATTTTGCCTGCTCCCTGGATTTTGCTGATTGCCAGCTGCCCTGACCTCTGGACCGTCTGACTCTGATTTCTGCCTGATCCTTCTTCGGATACCTTGCTTTGGATTTTTTGTTATTTTATTAAAGCCCAGTGCCATCACTGAATCAACAGAATCCTGTTCTCAACCTGTGTTTGTAAAGGAGAGCTGTTACTGCACCTGGGTTCCATGACTGAACATGACCCAAGTGTTTTGTTACAGAGATCTCCTTCACCGGCCCACTAGCACTTTGCTGACAGCCGGCAGGGAGGGAGAGAGGAGACCGGGTTCTCTTCAACTCTAGCTCCGCCGGGTTCTCCTTTCGTAAGCTCAGAGTGTTGCCACGGTTACCTTGGCAATGCTCTGATCTCGCGAGAGTGAGCCTCAGGAGCTGCAGGCTAGAGTTCACTCCCCACCGGACCACCAGGGATTCTCCACTAGGTCCACCAAGGATTATCTTATAATGTTGCCCCTCCCAGGCAAAGGTAGGATTATTTTTTAAATTAAATAGTTTATTATAACAACAATAATTGTATTATAAATGTTAATTAATATAAAAAAAATGCAAATGAACACTGCACCCCACACACTAACACTGCACCACACACACACTACACCCACACACACAGCACCCCTTACACACACACACACTGCACCCCACACACTGCCCCAAAAAACACACACTGCACTCACACACTGCACCCCACACACTGCCCCAACAAACACACACTGCATCCCACACACTGCCCCAACAAACACTCACTACACTCACACACTACACCCCTCACACACACACTTGACCCCTCCACTGTACCCTTCACACACACAGAATCCCTTACACACACACACACACACACTGGACCCCTCACACATGCACTACGCTCCTCACAAATGCACTACGCTCCTCACACACACACTGCACCACTCACACTGCACCCCTCCACACACACACTGCACTCCCCTAAACACTGTACCCCACACACATTGCTCCCCTCTCACACACACACACACACACACACACACACTACTGCCCCCATTCCTAACTAAAGGCCCTACCCCCTACTAAGGCGCCAATCTCTGCAGACCCCAGGTAAGTTGTCAAACTGTTCTTAAAGAATTTGACTACTTACTTTTGGGAGGGCGCCACAGCACTCCTGGGCTGTAGTGGTTATTGTGCCTGGATTGTTCCTTTAAATAAGCTGCTAGTGACCCTCCCGAGATTAAGTTCTGCATCCGCCCCTGATTCCTAATGCTTTTATTCTCTAGTCATCATGTAGGTGATAGGCCCCACCGAGGGTTAAAAGTTAACTCTTCGAAAGATTGATGATCTCAGCCAATCTAATGCTTTACAGTAGGAAAGCATTGGGAGACTAGTACACATGCATGACAAAATGCCGTGCTGCGCCAATCATATTGCTTTACTGACATTAAGTGGTCTGTGTGCCTATAGTGTTCCTATATAGTGTATCAAATTCATCTTTCAAACATTCTGTTATCAAAGAATAATGCAGTATTTCCAAGAACAAGGCTATAAGCTACTGTTTTACATTACATTTTAATGATGGAACATTTAAAAATGATGATTTCAGACTTGTTATGTTTATATATGAAGGAAGGACTAGTTTTGTTTATTTGGGTTTTTTATTTAGTTATCTGTTTTTTTCTTTATTCTGAACATAAACTAAATGTCTCAAGCGCAGAAGAACCAATTAGAGCAAAGATATTTACTATACCTATTAATATCACATAATACCCAAATTGTTTCTCATATTCATGGCATAAAGCATTTGGGAAACCGTGATTATGAAAGAGTTTTGTTTCAGAATGCACCGCAAGAACAATATTATTTGGAAGCAAAGAGAACATTTAATTTTAGAAATGCTAATTCTATCCTTCTTAGGGCATTGCTGCTGTATATCTGCAGGAACAAAGCATTTACAGAAAAATGAAACAAATGGACTGAGCTTAATATACATTTATAATATTCAAAAGAAATTAAGGAAAATATTTTAATCACAGGCAAGCAACAAAAACAATAATTTTATAAAAGCTACCACACTTAATTTGGCACTGTGAACATACACACAAGTTTGAGACATACAAGTTAATTCACTAAAACCAGTTAAACTCAAAAGTCTGTTTAAAGATCAGGGATATTCACTGTCATTTTAGTTTACACAAAAATATTAAGGGTTGACAGGTGCTAAATTTAAATTATATTCCAGTGCAGCTAAAATCCACCCAGGTGTATTGTCAATCTATGCACACTATCAATAAATACCATAAAAACAAAAAGGTGATAGTGCATTCTTTGTTTATATTTACTTAATTATTATAAGATTTTTACAATTCTTACATAGACCCTGTGTAATATAAATATAAAAATACCATAGTGTAATATGTACATCCAGTGGCGTACACATGACCCATGGGGCCCCGGTGCGAAAATTGATCCGTGGGCCCCCCCCCTCGCGCTTACTCTGCGCGGGCCGGGGCAGCAACACATGGCGGCGGGCACCTGGTTGCAGGGGTTGCGACCGCGGTATGTACGCCACTGCATGCAGATGCACACACACTTAAAGGACCACTACAGACACCCAGATCACATCAGCTCAATGAAGTGGTCTGGGTGTCAGGTCCCTCTAGTTTTAACCCTGCAGCTGAAAGCATAGCAGTTTCAGAGAAACTGTTATGTTTCACTGAGGGTTAATCCAGCCTCTAGTGGCTGTCTCACTGACAGCCGCTAGAGGCGCTTCCGCCATTTTAAGACACTGAACGTCCATAGGAAAGCATTGAGTAATGCTTTCCTATGGGCGGTTTGAATGCGTGCGCGGCTCTTGCCGTGCATGCGCATTCGGAGCTGAGAGGCGGAGGGATCCCCAGCGCCATGGGAGTCCGGCGCTGGAGAAAGGTAAGTGCTGAAGACACACACACACACACTCTCACGAACAAATGCATACACACTAGCTAACAGACACACACATTTACTGACAAAGACACACTCAGCGGCAGACATACATACACACTCACTTACAAAACATACACTCTCACTGACAAACACACACTCACTAACAGACATCAAACAGACTCACTAACACACACACACTCAGTAACAGACACACACAGTAACACACTCACTGACACTCACTAGCAGACACACACTCTAACACAAACACCAACACTCACACACACACTAACGCTCACACACTAACACACACACACGCACTAACACTCACTCACACACACACTAACACACACACACTAACACACACACACACTAACACACACACACTAACACTCACACTCACACACACTAACACACACACACACTAACACACACACACTAACACTCACACTCACACACACTAACACTCACACACTAACACACACACACTAACACACTCACACTCACACACACTAACACTCACACACACTAACACTCACACACACTTACACTTACACATGGTTTTTTTTTAATTTAATCCCCCCAGCCTCCTTACCTTTTGGAGTGCTGAGGGGATTCCCTGGGGTCCAGTGGTGCTGCTGGGCTCCTGGGGGGGCCGGTCACCCGGCGGGCTGGCTGGTCCTGCGGGCGCGCGAGGGAGCACTCTCCCCTGAGTGCTTCCTCTTCAGCTCCCTCGCGCGCCGCGTACTGATACCGGCGCCGGAAGATGACATCATCTTCCGGCTCTGGTATCAGTGCGGTGCGCGAGGGAACTGAAGAGGAAGCACTCAGGGGAGAGTGCTCCCTCGCGCACCAGCCGGCCGCCGGGTGTAAGCAGGGCCAGCCTCGGGGGGCCCGGAGGTGGCCGGCTCCTAGGCCCCCCAGGAGAAGAGGCTGGCCCAGAGCGTACATACCGGGTCGCAGGGGCGGTCGGGCCCCCTGGTGGGCCGGGCCCGGTCGCAGCCGCGACCCCTGCGACCCTGGTATGTACGCCACTGTGTACATCCAATATGGGAATGAAGAGGTAGGTTGGAGCACTCACAATTTACAGAGCCATTTTAAAGATTGATGTACTTCATCAACATAAAGGGATAACTGGACAATGTATTTACATAAGGTAAATATAATCAAAGTATGCGCTATCACCTTTTTGTTTTTTACGATATTCACTACTATCATACTTGGCAGCATTGTCTACAAACTGATCTATTTTCCTACTGTAATTGCTAAATCAGCACGATCCTAGAAAAATAACAGGTTTAAGTACATCGGCATTACTGGTGTGGGAGCTCTTCTCCACAGTAGGGAGAGGTGGCAGGATTATTAATTAGAATTTTAACTGGTAAATGCTTCTCAATACAATTGCCTATTACATAAGGAAAGATCAATAGTAGAATGCTCTATCAGAAGGGGTGCAGGTGGAGCCCCCAGGTGTCAGATAAGAGGTTGTGCTGGGGAAAAGAAGTTAGCTACACAGCCCTGTATTATTTAGGTAGTGAGGGAGTATATCATTAAATACCTAGATGTGCAGCATGTTCTTGTTACCAGCTATGCTTTCATTTAAATCCCAGAGAATGCCAGTAGAAGGCTATTTATGGGTACAGAAGATTAAACATGACATGGAAAAGCTGGGACATGCATTGATGATATACTTCAAGCTTTCTGTTAGGTAAGGGGTCATCAATTTTTCCTTTGTGATCAAGTACCACAACAAGAGGGCATAGTCTTAAATTAGAGGGGCAAAGGTTTAAAAATAATATCAGGAAGTATTACTTTACTGAGAGGGTAGTGGATGCATGGAATAGCCTTCCAGCTGAAGTGGTAGAGGTAAACACAGTAAAGGAGTTTAAGCATGCGTGGGATAGGCATAAGGCTATCCTAACTATAAGTTAAGGCTAGGGACTAATGAGTCTTTAGTCTTTAGACAATTGGGCTGACTAGATGGAACGAATGGTTCTTATCTGCCATCACATTCTATGTTTCTATGTTTCTGTGTTTGTAGGAATCAAGACTGCTTGTTTTAGCACGTTGATAGGTATGAGAATAGTACATATTTATCAAAGGGTAAGGGAAATAATAAAATATATAATAAACTGGGTGAAGGTAGTGGTCAGGGTGGATACCAGGAAAAATGGTATGGCCTAATGAGGTGGACTGTGAAGAGAAAAAGGTGTTGCTACATCTGGCTCAGGTCCTGAGTGTGGGCCTGTAAAGCTGCATATCTGATTTGCGCAGCCTTTCATTGTTGGCCCACATGCCCCATGCAAAAAATGAAAGAAAAATAACACCTCCAATTACATAATAAAGGAAAATGCCACTTTAATGCACTTTTGGAGTTAATAATGCAGCAATGAGTGATGGTATTTTAATGCATAATGTTTAGGGATATTGCTTTTATGTAGTGTTAATACAGCAGGTGTACTGTTTATAAATATGGGTGTATTCAGCTACTTTGGACTTTAATTTGAAATTCACTTTGAATTATCAACAATTCTTAGTTTAGTGAATAACTTTGTTTTGGGCTAATTTACAACCTTCATTGCTACTTTTTATTGGCAAGCTACTACTAGCTAAAATGGATGTCACTATTGTTTGCAGGCTGCATACTGCCAAATGTTAACAGTAGTGACAGGGAGTTACTGGCAGCTGATACTAAAGCAAGTCACAGCTCCTATTATTTTTATTTATTATTATATTAGTAATTGGGTGCTTTCTGACTGGTTTCCAACCCTGTTGCTTCTATTTACCAGCTGCCTTGGTCTGGTGTATAGCAGTTAATAACTGCTAAACCAAGTATATCCTATTGAAACAAATGTTTAGTTCCAACCCACTAGGTTTTAATGGCCCATCACTAGTTGTCTCTTGTTACCGGCCACACATGCTGACCAAAGTCAGGCAGACCAAAGTCAGGTTTGTATTACTGTGGTTTACTAGCAAGATAGTAATATGCTTGTCGTTGGTATCCGTTAACGGTATAAGCTACCATTTGTTTGTTATAGTAACAGCTTACAGAAGCCATTCACCGACATGGTTGTAAATGGGACCTTATTGTCATATTGTGATAAATAAAACGTTAGAATTTAGTATTAAAAATAGGATGTGATACACAGTGGTGTTTTGGGAGATACTTCAGCCAATATATGTGGGAGGGGCCATGACATGTTACCTTGGGTCAAGGGCTCTGGCCATTTTGCCGTGTAGCAATTCCCCTGCCAAAAAATATAATATGAGAGCAACGATATGTACAGTTAGTGTGAGATAATTGTCTCAGAGTTCTAAAAGGTAGGCTCATGTTTTAATTGTTAATTTGAGATAAAAAAAAATTATTTTTGTGTCAATCATTATTTTATTGTATTTTCATTTGGGTAAATACAGAAAGGAAGAGGCAGTTAAGGCAATAACCAGTGTTCGACCTAGGAATTTACAAATCCAAGTACAAGCGACAGAATACATTGTGTTTGTTTCTGAATAGAATTGTAACAGGGGCGGGGCCTGACTGCAGAGCTGGAAGTAAGCAAGCCTTAACAGCTCCAGCTATCTGAGACAGAAAAGGTTAAATTTCACAACTAAAACGGCGATTACTCGACGCAAACAGGCCACCAAGGGAGAGGTGACATCCAGGGGCACAGAATGATGCCACACAAGCGACAGCCAAAGCAGCAAACACCTGGACCCATGGTGAGGCCTACCACCAGTATAGGCGCAGGAGGGACGGCCGCCCTCACACTGCTGCAACTCGCCGAAAATCAGCACGAGAGCCCCTGTCCCCCCCCCCCCCGGATCGGTGGGGGATATCCCGGTCTACCCCATAAGTCATCCCTGTACAGCTATGATCAAGCAACAACACAGCAAAACCCCAAACAAACTCTCCATGTGGCTCACAAAATGGCCGGCTGCCCCACCGATGACACAAGCAAGGCAGAGCATGAGACGGAGCTCCGGCTAAACAAAATATGCCAAGCCTTCTGGCAGAAACTAGAGGCCTGCATGAACCCCTCTCCACCAGAGACTTTGTCCACGAACCTACCACACTGCTTGCCCCTGAAGGACCCACCTTAATAACACCATCACGGCAGACAAGCACCCACAAGGGCCACCTCTGGAGCACGCTCCCGGAACCGGCCTAACAAAAAGCGCCGCAGACCTCCTCATCCTCAAGCCTGGGAGCAGCAGGAGCCCTGGTGGGGCGAGGCTGACCCGAGTCGGCCGGAGGGGCGGACAAGCGCGGCGCGCCAGGCAAAAGAACCCGCAGGAAGGATCTCAAGCTTCTCCTGGAGCACACTCCCGCCCGGCACAGTAACACGAGCAGCATCGAGGCATCCAACGAGCCGACACGCCGACACACTCTGGATTCAGAGGTCCCAGGGAATAGCCTCACAGAAACCACCAAACCAGCAGTGCTCACTCCGCTTGCCTGGCTGTCTTCGGACAACAAGTCTCTCAAAGCTGGACTCAGAAGCACCCCAGCGGGGAATTGGCTGAGCAGGGGGCAGAGCATTGCAAATTTCCTTGACTGGCATCATACCACTACCCCTACCGTTACTTGATGAGTATATTTCTGATGTTCTCTGTGGTTATATTCTCCCTTGAAGGGTACATTTATGACATACCCGGGGGCCCATTGGGGGGCTTTATCACAATGTGTGATGCTCACTGTACCAACGACTTTCTATTTACAGCCTGTTGATAACTCAATGTAGTTTATGCAAATAGTATAAAATCGTTTAGACATAACTGCCCAGTTTTCTATGTTGTAGACAACCCAATGTATTCAATGCATAACTGTTTAGGCAAAGCTGGCTAGCTTACTACACTGTCGATAACCCACTGCAGTTAATGTAAATAGTTTATAATTGATTAGACACATGTGCCTAGCTTACTGTTTATTTTAAAACAAAAATGTGCAAACCCTTCATGCCACTGTTTAGCCTATGTCTAAATATAAGAGCACGCTGTTGTGGCGTCTGTCTATGCTATGTAATCACCTGCACGTCAAAAAGAAAGAATTAAAAAAAAAAAAAATGAAAGAAAGAATTGTAACATGCTAATTAGTCGTGTTTTGCTTGTTCCCTAAGGGTACTAGTTGTCTCGTCTCATACCTATGATACATATGTCTCGTCTCAGTACCCTACGGTTGAGTGCTGTTCCTGTGTGTTCCGGGGTAGAGCAGGTGCGTGCTCATTCTGCTCTATAGATTATAAGCTAGGAAATATTGTAAGGCCTGGGACTTAGAATGAGTGGCAGTCATCATGTTGCTCAGGTGCGACCACGGGGGGCTGATACCTCACGGGTGAGATAATTTTTTTACAAGACACAGGAGGAAGTCTGGATTGTAAAATATGGAGCCGTGTAGTGAGCCTTGCTTAGTTTAGAAATCAGTGATGCAGTGCTGGATTTAGCGGTACGTTGACCTGAAGTTGAATTTGTTGATGAGCCTAATGAAAGAAGTCAGATATACATTTCTGAATTCTCCCTCCTGCAAAACTGGATTCAAACATGATTACTACACACAATGCAGGTGCTGTATTATGCAGTAGTTAGGAAGCTATTAATAAATGAAGAAGACAGTTCCAATACATAATGAGAGGAGTGCCTCTGAAATGACAGCAATTTATTTCACAAAGAATAAATTAATAGAAAAACAACTGAACAATTATATTGTGGCTGCTTTGGGCCTATTTTGAAGAACGGGTCCAGAGCTACTGCTCCAATAGCTCCTAGGTTAATCTAGCATTGCAGTATTGGCAAAGTTGTTGCCCAGTGAAATCTGTAGGAATCTATTAAACATTTCATACTGTCTGCTAACATTTTCTAGCAGCTGCTTCATATGATACACATGAGGAAATCATATTACAAGAGAGGACTCCATAGATTGTATTTGACCAAGTGATTAGCAAGGACTATGGTCCAAAAGGCATCATTTTTCATATTTTCCATATACAATTCATCTTCCAACTAACTGTAAAGCCTTCCATTTTGTGGATTAATAACAGCATGGTCTAATTGTATTACCTTGTACAGATTAAATCATAAGTAAAATAAATATTTTTCAGTGCACCAGAATTTGTTTGACATAGTTGAATTGAGAGGAATAAGGTACTGCACGTACAACTGTTTAAATATACAATGTGTATGAACAGTAAAACTTTGTATAATGTCTTTCGACCAATTCCCTATCCAATTAGATTTTTTCTTATTTGTTATAAATTATGGTATTCTAAATAAAATTACATTAGATTGAGGTCTCATTAATCCTAAAACCAAGTTGACTCTAATGATATTGTATTACATAATGTATTTTATAGTATCTCAAAGCAATCCTTCAACAGCTTTTACAACAGGGATCAACGTAGTCGCACAGATCTATAATTTCCAAAACATGTACATTTTATCTTCACATTCCCTTTTCTTCCAGAAAGTATATCACCAGATAAAAGAGTAATCCTAAATTAAATATCACAGTTTTTAAATTACTGAACTAAGCTCCCAAAGTAATCAACAATAAATATAATCTGTTCCTGAAGATGTATTAAGGTTTAATAGTTTAAACTGATCTAAGATGTAGTCCTGTGTTTTTTGGATTTGTAGTATACGGTTTCTTGTTTGCGTGAGACATTCTAGATTGTTTTGTCGGTTGCCTTTAGGATAAAGAGAGAATTGAATAAGATTACTCAGAACTAATTGACGCACCTGATCTTTGTTTTATTTATGAACCTACACTTCATTATATCATTTTATAGATAAAGCTTTACAGTTAGGGTTCCTTTAAACTTAAGGCACCATGGGCCATGTGTCAGCCTGCCCGAGACTTGGGGAGTTACAGTTCTGGGCAGCAGCTGCTATCCAAGGCTGCTGTCTTACTTACGGATATAAAAGGAGAAGAGAGCTTTGGGTAACATAATCCAACCATGAAGATACATGTTTATATAATTATGTTTATACATGTTTATTATAATTCAGTGGTCTTGCATAGCAAGACCACTTACTGTTATCTCACATATATATTATTCTTATTATAGCCAAATTTACCACCTTAACTCCTCCCACAGTTTTTACACTACATAGACAGTAATATACCGAAACGTGCGGATTGTTCCCGATTGGTGGTATTACTTTGTGGAACGTTTCGCCGAATGGTTCTCGAAATATCGTCGTTCTTGTGGCGAAATTGGTCCCATAGGAATGAATGGCAAAATGTTCAAAACTAGAGTGGGAGCTGGCAAAAGCTGAAAAATCAGGACATGATTTCTAAACTGCCACCACTCCCTCATTTTCAGGCCCACCTACACAAATCTTATATCAAAACGTTCAGCTATCCCTGCTGCCACTAAAAATGTCCACGGCTAAGCCATAGTCCTTATAGTTTTCGCAATATGACCATTTGTTTGCAACTCACGCAGTCCATTGACATTCATTGAAACTCCACTCTGCAAAGCTCACATTTGAAGGGCAATTTCTAAATTGCGACTGTGCCTTCATTATTAACATCTCAGAGAAATACTATTCATCAAAATGTAGGTCTGGGTCTTGTGATTCTCACAATATAAAGCTCTTCGCTGTAGTTTTTAAAATACGACCATTTGAAGATGGCAACCGCCAAAATACTCTGACCTGTGCCAGGCTGCAGCAGCAAGTGATGTCATAGACAGGGCCTTTTGCACCTGCTAATGTTTTTATAACTGTATGTTTTAATGTAACTGTGAAGCACTTTGGGCAACAACGTTGCAATTAAATGTGCTATATAAATAAATAATAACAGTTACTCCGCCCACTCCAGTTGTAGACTACTGGTGGAGGCAAGAACACTTCACACAATTTCCCCAGAAATTGTAGCTTTTCTAGTTATGTTTATAATTATTATTATTTTTTTACCCTTTCTCTTGGGGAATTATTTTGTTAGGTTAATAATTATGTTTATACATGTTTATTATAATTATGTTTATAATTAGTATTATTTTTTTACCCTTTCTCTTGGGGAATTATTTTGTTAGATTAAGGTTAAGTATATTTTAAACATATATGAATCATGTATTGGTCTGGCCCATTCTGCAACATCCACTTTCATGTTTTGTAACTGCAGTGTAAATTTGGCTGTGCGTTTATGTGGGTAATTTATTTCAAGAAGTATAATCTTTTCTTAGGTCAGATGCTCGTATTTTCTCTATTCCATATGTACAAAACAAATACAAATACAAAAGTACACATACTTTTGATGGTCAACAGCAGCATTTAAATAAAAGGGAGAGAAAGTGGGCATAGGAGACAACGGGTCTACCATACATAGGTCAATTTATTTGATATGTTGGAAAAGGAGGTAAAATATTGTTTTCAACTTACAACTGCCAGCAACCTACAAACACAGTTTCATTAAATGGTGACAGACTTTATTTAGATAACTCTCACTATGTTTGCTTGCATATCACATTTAAATGAAAGGCTACAGACAATATGGAAATGGAACTACCAAACTCAAAAATGTATTTCTCCTCAAACAAATGTAGTGACAACATGCTTAAAGCTGACTTATATGCCAAGAAAAGCATTCACAATGTGATTGGCGCATTATACTGCATGTAGCCATTGTTGTTCTCCAATGTTACATAGTTGCATAGCTGAAAAGAGACTTGCGTCCATCAAGTTCAGCCTTCCTCACATATGTTTTTGCTGTTGATCCAAAAGAAGGCAAAAACCCAGTCTGAAGCGCTTCCAATTTTGCAACAAACTAGGAAAAAATTCCTTCTTGTACCCCAAAATAGCAGTCAGATGTCTCCTTGGATCAAGCAGCTACTACCCCACTAATTAGAAATTATATCTCTGTATGTTATGTTTTTGCAAGTATTTATCCAATTGCAGTTTAAACATCTGTATAGACTCTGACAAAACCACCTCTTTAGGCAAAAAATTCCATATCCTTATTGCTCTTACTGTAAAAAAAAACCTTTGCTTTGCCATAGATTAAATCTCCTTTCTTCCAGCCTAAATGTGTGACCTCGTGTCCTATGTATAGCCCTGTTTATGAATAGATTTCCAGAATCGGCTCCGAATATATTTGTATAATGTTATCATATCCCCTCTCAGGTGCATTTTTTTCCAAATTAAACAGATTTCAATTATTTTAACCTTTCTTCGTAACTAAAATGCTCCATTCCTTTTATCAATGTTGTAGCTCGTCTCTGCACTATATAACAATTCCCAAAGCTTTCTCGTGTGTGGTTATCCCTAGTTCACTACCATTTAGGGTGTAAATTGCTTGTGCATTCTTAACCCCAAAGGGCATAACTTTGCATTTCTCTACGTTAAATTTCATATGCCATTTTAGTGCCCAGTCCCCCAATCTATCCAAATCCCTCTGCAGCAAAGCAATATCCTGCTCACATTTTATTACTTTGCAAAGTTTTGTGTCATCTGCAAACACTGATACATGACTTTCAATGCCTATTTCAAGATCATTTATAAATATGTTAAATAGAAGCGGTCCCAAAACAGAACCCTGAGGGACACCACTTACCACTTTTGTCCAGCCTGAAAATGTACCATTAATGACAACTCACTGTACTCTATTCTTAAGCCAATATTCTACCCAAGAACAAGAATATTCATCTAGACCAATTTATTTTAGTTTGAAGACTAACCTATTGTGAGGAACCGTATCAAATGCCTTGGCAAAATCCAAGTAGATCACATCCACTGCAACACCCTGATCTATACTTCTACTTACTTCTTCGTAGAATGCAATTAGGTTAGTTTGACATGAGCTATGTTTCATAAAACTATGCTGATTATTGCTAATAACAAAGTTCTTCCCAATGAATTCCTGAATATAATCCCTTAATAGCCCTTCAAATATTTTCCCATGTGAGGGGAACATCTTCAGAAGACATAAAATGTACCATTTTATCAACTGCTACTCTGTGATCCAAAAAGGTAACCAGGGTACTTGCAGGTTTTTCTGTGAGTCCACACAATGCATTTATTCTCAGATAGTCATCTTCTGTGCAGGGACTTTGAGAATGTCACCCTTACTGGAGGCTGGCTATTGGGTTTGCATGCACACATACAAATATATAAATCATCTGTCTGTCCTACATGTGTTTCAAGCCATGAATGCAGAGTATGCCAGTCTAATCTTCAGATCCCAGCACCTTAAAATCATATCTGTTATATCAAGTACTTTAGAGCAATCAAACAGTTTCAAGTCCCTGGATTTAGAGTAGGCTTAACCATAAGAGGATCTTGAAACATTGACTTTGCTTGGCTCAGTTCCCCATCCCTCGGTGAAGAATGAACAGGGCACTGTCCCTGAGGGAGTACAGATAAACTGTGGAGTGTTTGCATACACATTTTGTAAGTATAATATATGTATTATTACTAAATCTTGATATTTTCTTAGAAAATAGTCTCATTATGAATTATTACGTTTTCAGAAGTCATTGGCAATTGCTTTTTCTGCAGATCTCTGCATACTTTAAAACCGTTAATTTAATGCAGAAATTAGACATATCTTTTTGAACATGGCAATTATTATACTGTTTTCTTTATCACAGCTATCTTGAAGGTCAACCAGAGAAATCAGAATGTTGACTCTTACAAGATAGGAAAAGGCTATGTTTCAAGCGCCGTATCCCCCACAACTAATATCTATTAATAAAATCGCTACTTTTTCACTTATCTTTCACCTCTGGTCAAGTTTTATTTATTTCAAAGTTCTAAGCTGTACAATGAAGTGTTGGCAGACACATGTACCAAGTATACTTAATCCTTCCATATACTTCCCTGCATGAGGTATTACTAAAGAATCATCAACTTTATAGAAATCCCATTCTGCATCATAACTAGAAAATGAATGATAACAGACACTTTCAAGTTTACGAATGTTAGTTGAAAAAAAAATCCCCCCAAAAATGAGGAGGTTGTTTTTATCTTCTTTTGAGTGGTGTAGCAGGAACACTAACAGAGTTATTTTTTATTAAAGGGAGAATTCAAGGTGAATCACTGTTAGGATACAATAGGATCTTTAGCAAGATAAAGTCAGCAACCTACAAGAGGAACAAGGACAAGCATGCATATTACCGGACCTTAGTGTGGTCACACTTAAAGGTAAGACAGAAATAGGAATTACAGGACTAAGGAATACTCAGTAAATAATGTAGCCAGGTCTTGTACAATGGAAATACAGGACTTGGGTAAAACTTAGAGCTAACAACATAGTCTCATACCTCACAAAAATTTCAAATGGTCGAGAGGGATACTTTAATTTTAGGGGTGAAGCCAGCAGCAGGGCTGTTCTAAGAGCATATAAGTGACTTACTAATAATAATGTATGTAACTAAAATGTAATTAAGAGCAAGAATAATGTATCTTAATTACACAGGCTGATTTCTAAACACATTTATTCTAGTTTAAAGACACATTACTGTGAGTATTATTGCTGTGAAGCTCTGTTATACACTCAGACACACCAACACTATGGGGCTCAAGAAAAGAGAAACATTAGGATAGAAATGAGGGACAGAGGAAAATGGGTTAAAATAGGGAAAGTACTTTCCTAAATAGGGACACATGGGAGGTATGTAGTATAGTCTAGTACACAGGAATGCAGGACTGCACAAGCTCAAAGTCACAGATGTACAAATGATGAGGAGCAACTGAGTAACATACTTAAGGGCTGTGAGACCATGAAAGGGCAAAGGTGACAGGGATTTTTAAATTGAATCAGGACCCTGCATCACTATTTGCATCATTTTTGTGCAGGCACACTGTGTCGCAAAAGACACCAGCACAAAAGAATGAAAAGATGCAAAGGTTGCGTCTTGCATCACTTTTGGTTTGATTGATGCAAGAATGATGCAACCGCTTCCTAGTGAAAACGGACACTGTGCTGATGTGGATGCATCGAAAATGGTGGGTGGCCTAATTCATATTCAATTTATCACTGTACAATGTATATACAAGGACAATAAAACATAGTTGGCCTCTGAACAGAAATGCAGAAGCAATTCATTTTTTAAGGTCAAAATAGCCAAACTGGAAACAGTCAGCTATGGTTTTAGTTAGTCTTTTTCTGGCCTTAGATCACTTCAAATTCACTTAGAATTCTCACATCCTAATTCTTGTTGTTTTAGTTACTCGTGATGGTGTGTCTGATGTACCAACTGGTATTGCAGTTGTTCTTTGTGTTGGGAATTGTTTTTATTCCACCCATTTTTTTAAATGGTCTGATCAACCAATCTGCCAGCATGTCTGCAGCAAATTTTCAGGACTGAATGAATGTGTCCCACCACTGTAGACACCTTTGTTAACCAGCCATTAGTGGTGGGCTGTTCTGTTTCTGTGTTTCTATATTTTCTAGAGCAGATGTTTTTGGATCTTCAGATACTGTGAATTCCTTTCAAATTTCTGTGAAGTTCTACTAATTCCCCTGTAGTGCCACTATGTGAGGTTGGCAGAGGGTGAAGAGGCTGTTGCCGAATTAAAAGCTGAAGACGTGGCTGTGTCTACTGCTGAGATTGGAGAGGTGGCCGTTACTGTGGTTACTGCAGTAGGTGGAGAGAATTCTGTTTATAATCCTGTAGTACCAACAGGCCTTTGTCCTGTTAACGCCTTGCTAAAGATCCCGGTAGTGGAGGTGTAGGGTCAGACAAGGAGAGTTCTGCCATGGTTTGGCTCTTTTGTGGCCATGATGTTTTAGCAGTTCCTCGAGTGGCTGTTCATTTATCTGCTAGAAAGGAATGTTTTAACTATTTGAATCCAATTTCTCCTGCATTTAATATGACTTGGGGCTACACCTAATTACACTATCAGGATACAAAGAAATGACGGGTTCAAGATAAGCTATTACATTTATATGTTAAAAATAGTGATAAATATTCCATGTTGAGTTATGACAACTACTCTAATCCACAGCTTTCTTATGAACTTTACCATGTAGGCATCTACACAAAGTGAGTCACAGACAGGAGAAGTATGCCTCGGGCTGCATACATTTACTTCTAAATGGCAGAGAATTGAGCAGTGAGACTGCAGTGGCATGTTGTATAGAACAAAATTGCTTCAATAAGCTAAAGTTACTTTTGTGCTTGGAGTATCTCTTTAATTACATCAAGCCATACAGTACATCCCAGTAGACCAGCATCTGATTACGTCTTGCAGCATTTGATGAAACACATTTTTTCTTTTAAGATGATATCCTAAGAGGCTGTCATACATTCTCTCTGTGCTGAAAAAGTACAGAAAATATTCTCACATTAACCTACACAATGTCAAGAAGGAAATATTCAGGGAGTTCTACCTATAATTAACAGTCTTTATTATTCTTTATTCTTACTCGAAAGACTAAAAAAAAAACATGTAAGCTGTCAAGGGACATCTCTTTACTGATAATGGTAACCTTTATTTGAGACCACAAAACGAAGCTTGTGTAGATGACATTAGTGTTAGAATTGCTGTTATACTTTAAGCATTCTAATTCTAGTCCTCGATCTAATGGGATTACCGTCATCTGACAAATACTACTACCATGGTGCCCCACTGCAGATATTATTCTTTGATTATACTCTTGCCCAATGACGCAAACCATTCAGATGACCATTTGCGTCATTCTAAAACACTGATATTTCCAGAAAAAGAAATTACCCAAATTATACCACATTTTGAATAACAATTTACAAAAATGTAGTAGCAGTAGCAAAGAAAATCTTTATACAAACCTAGATGAATCCTACATCACAATTCCTACAATGTTTTAAAGGCAGACTGGCCTTCATTTCTCTTTTGGAATGGCTGAACACACTTCTCAAACCAGAAAGTTAGACCCCAAACATCTTAGGAACATGATGGAATCCTTATAGTCTCTCTTTAGATTCATGAATCCCATATCAAGGATGAATTAAAATTAGCACTTGATATACGAGACCTAATAATAAAATCCTTCTTTTTCAGTCTCTTTCAAACAGACCATTTTTTAAACACTGTTTGTAAAATATTCTAAAACCTCATTTATTGTTCCCTCTGCACCCAAATAGTTAAACACCACACAACACCCCATTCTAAATGATCTTTATATAATTTGTATTGACTTTTCTAGTATTGTTAAAGCTAATTGACTGGGTATGGAAACCATCTATGTGTTCTAATATCTGCTTAAAAAGCTATTTTTTGTACCTTGCAACTAATAAGGAGTTTAAAAAATAAATAAATTGCATCGTACTAACAGATTATGGCAATGCTAGATATATTAAGCAGAAAGTATAGTGATATAACTTTGTTTGATAAACAGAGATAAGCTAATCGATAGGTTTTGGGGCTCTCTGTACAAACATTAATTCTAAAGAATTATAAATTGTCTCACCTAAGTTTGTCCAAAGACAGCGGAGTTCAATCTTCACAAGTTACATGAATGTATTAACAGATGTCCATGTACAGGGACACCAAACTAGAACTGGCTCGTTCTTTTTTTAATGCATGTACAAATTATGTATTAAAATATGCAAAACAACAAATCTTAAATAATGAAAGATTAAAAGTTTTATTGTGCTTGATAAAGACATGAATGCCTGGGTTTTTAAACACTGTAGGTTTGGAGAGAGTGGCAGAAAGGTAGTGTGTACTGTAAACAGCAAGACATATTTCATAATGTGGGAGATACAACAAAGGAAGCAGGATTATAGCAACACAAACATTATAAACATTGCGACCCATTATGGTGGGTATAGTACCAGCAGTCCACTGACATTGTATCCAGGTTCTATGTCAAAGCTTTTTCAAGCAGTTTGACACCAAGTGGATGTCCCTCAGGAACCAATGGTTTTTGTTCATTATCTCAGGATCCTCAGGATCTTAAGGAAAACCCGAACGGGTCGAAATGTCGATCTGACATATATGTAAACTCTTATATGGATTAAACACCAGTTTATTTATTGAAGACCGCAGAGTGCATCTATGTTTTCTGTTTTACATATATATATATATATTTTTATTTTACAGTACCCCTCACACTGCACCACTACACACATTACGCTCTAGATACACACTAGATCCCTTACCCTATATACATTCTGAATCTCTACACACACACACACACACACACACACAGACACTCACACTCTCCTATACACACACGGGGTCATTTACACACTAGATCCCCTACACACACACTGCACCACCTACACACTACATTCCTGCCATACAAACTCTGGATCCCCTATGCACACACTACATTCCTTGTAAGCAAACACATACAACATTCTCTAAACACACACTCTCTACAACCCCTACACACACTAAGTCACCTATATACAAACACACACACTACAGCCCGTATGCACACACTCGCTACATTCCCTAATCACACTATACACTCCTATACACACACACTCTCTATTGCCCCTAGCCACACATATTACACCTATTTACACAATACCACACCACAATTAGCTCACTCTACACACACGCAATCCCACAAGCAGGCTCCAAACACATGCACCATACACTTTCCTGGCCCTTTTGTCTTCCGGTATCACACTTATGGAGACACCAGAGACAAGTTAAAAGCAAACACAGCGCAAGCATGTTGTTAAATTTGCTTGCGCTGCACAGAACAAATACAGGGCCTTTTTCTCATGCTATAGCTCTGCAGCGGGGCTTTTCAATCATCCTCATTGAGTAAGCTCCTTTCATAAGCTCAAATAGACACATGATTCTAATTATTACACATATCCCAGCCTGGTAGTTATCTTCTTATAATATCATACTAACGGACACTAGTTATAGTTATAGTGATATCTGAGTGTCCTCTCTCTTGAACTTGAACAATGATCTACTTATAAGCATTTGTATAATGAAGCAGATTAATTAATTCACAGATATAGATACACATATTAGACTAATTACTACGAGACAGACTAATTACTACTAGACAGACAGTCAGATAGATATATGTCACAAAAGGGTCATTCTTATAATGATCATCATGGGACAGCCCTGACCCCTCACCTTCCCTTAAACAAAAGCAACTTCTATTACTGACAGTATAGTCACAAATAACCAAATGTATGTTGCGTAAATGATAACTTAGATACCAGTGTAGAAAAAAGCCAATGTCCTTTGAAGCATAGTGTTAAACATGATAAGAGGTAAGAACACATAAAGACATGATCTATTCTTTACTCTGATAGCTCAAGTGTACCTAAATGTCTCTGATGGTCCTCTATCAGGACAATCAAGCTAAAACCCTTTTTGCTGTGCAATCATATTAAAGGAGCAGGGCAAGCATATATATGTCTATAGTTACCAACAATATATTCACTAATGGCAAAACATATCTAGAGTGAAAAGATGCAAGATAGTGGTGTGTCCAGAGCCACACAGAGAACCAAGGCCAAGGGACCAATAGTAAAACAGCAGGTTTATATATGAGATCTAAAAAACATCTAATAAAATGACAACATACATCCAAATGGTAGAGAAATTTTACTTAATAATCAAGATCGACCAGACACTTGCCCTTACCTACTCAAAAAAAAAAAAAATCACAGAAATAATATACATTGCCATAAGTTCAAAACTTATGTTGCTTTGTAAACCATGACTGAATTGATGTGTCTCCAGTCCACCTGGTTAGAAAAAATATGCAGAAAAGGGAAAAAGCTCTAAAAAAGGATGGTAACAACAAAAACAGATAATCAAAAAATGGGACAAAAATGAAGCTACAACCCCTTGATACGAACAATTTATATAATATACACTATATATATATATATATATATATATATATATATATATATATACGAAAAAGAAAAAATGTACTGGCGCTATTTTTGAAAAGATGGGTAGTTTTTGTATAACACCGCAAAATACAGCTGCTATAACACCAACAAGCTTATCTTAAGACAAAGTATAGAAGGGTGTAGGTGAAGCGCTAGTAATATACAATTTGTGATATACAGTGCGGAATATGTAGCAATACCTCTACCTTACAGTTTTTTAATACAGGGGTCCTAGTGGAGGTATGCTGTACCTTAAAGACAAAAGGCAAAATAACCACACATAGTGTATACTGTGATATAAATAAGTGGTATATAAAAAATAGGGGAAATATGCCCACTCACACTTTTAGGAGCTAATTATATATAGCTCACTGTGATCGCCTGTGGGGTCCGTAAAGGTGACCCTTTCCCTTCTTGGGTAGTTGTTTCTTTGTCGTTGGTTTTCTAGATTAAAACACAGACATCTATGGTGCAATATTGCGGGTTCCAGTGGTGATATTAAAACAAGTAAAATTTTGTACTTACAAACCCAGAGCCCTCCACATCGGCTCTGGTCTGAGGGTGTATGTAGTTAAGGACTACAAGCCTTCTTTGTAAAAATAGCAGGAGATGCCACAAGTGGTATAAAAAGTAATAAACAATTTATTGTATCATATATATAAAAAAAATTAAATACGAATATCTATACATAAAATACCACTAATATGGCTATAAAAAGTCCAATGTAAAAAGTCTCTTTCCTCACAAGGTCCCCAGGACGCGTTTCGCCGATCTGGCTTCTTCAACTGGTGTTTGGAGAAAATCTTTGCCTTTCAAATGCTTCAGACTTGAGAAAGGGAGGTTATCCCGAAAGCTTGTCATTAAAAAATTCTGTTAGTCCAATAAAAAAGGTATTACAAGATACAAATTTTATCTGTTTTTTACATCTACATCACTGGACTAATACGGCTACAATCTCTACTTGAACATATATATATATATATATATATATATATATATATATATATATATATACACACACAAAGAAGGGGGAGAAAAGAATGCAAGTACAAAATACCTAATCTCAAAAAAAAAAAAAACAACACATTGGATCATTGTACCAAAGCAAAATCACATTGTCTATATATCTGTACCAAAAGATTACAGATTCTGAAAAATTTATAGAATAATAGAGTAAGACAAAGTTCATCTCCTACCAGGTCAAAAAGAGATTTGCATAGTGCCATAGTACACTACTGTTTGTGCACTAAACTTGTGTGGTTTTTGACATTTTGCATGATCCAAAATACGGTCCACAAACATTTGCTGTGATATGGTTAATCATCATTTCTAGTAACCACATTGCCTACCCATGCCCTATATGTTTGTAGACTACATTTCTAATGATGCTCTGTCAGCATTATAAACAACAAACATAAATTATTTGGAAAATGGTGTGCCGAATTTAGACACATTTGTATGGGGTTGCAATAACAAATCCCACACCTAGGTTGAGTGATACTAAAAACACCTCGAGTTATTAGGGATTTGGGATAGAATGCATGCAACTTTTTTCATTGTTTTTTTATAGAACCATTACTGTGGCTTTGACTTGGGGAGCGAAAATGCAGGCTTGTGAACGATGCGCTCTATTTATTCAGTCAACGAGACAGCTCTCTGCAATGCTTCTTTGTATGTAATGTATATCCATAAAAAGATTCACACTCAAATCAGTTGGCAAAGAGGGAAAAAAGAAACACATAAAGCAAATACATTTTATCTCAATCTGGTAAGTAACTGGATTAGTAAGTGTCCTGCATTATCTCCGCTTTCCTTGCATAGAATAATCAGTCTACAGCTAAAAATGTTCAAATAACTAGTAGTCTTTCATAACATTTAAAGAGACCAATATGGGAAAGATATAGAAAAAAAGCTAGAGGAAACTATAATATATATTCTAACCCAAATTGGCAAACAGCCAGAAAGACGTTGTGAACAGTCAACACAAAAAACGTATACACAAAAAAACAAGTAAAAAGTAGGCGCTCGTCAAATACTAGTCTCCAATCAATTTAGTCTACCTTAAAATGAAGCTGCACCAAAAAATAAGTGTAAAAACTCCTCAAAACACTCTTGTGAATACAGAATAATGATAAGGTGCGCTGTGTCTTTAAGACCCAAGTGATTCAAAGTGCAACTAGTGCAATATATTATAATAAAGTGCAAAGTGTTAAAGTGCACTCAATTGTGTAAATAAATGTTATACATACATATGTCCTCTCGAATTATACATAAAGGAAAAGGAGAGACATAAAAAACACAATAGTGTAAAATCGTTTTTTAAAAATTATATATAGATAATAAATGCCAGAAGGGTGCACTCACAAACATAGAGCAGAAAGAGCCTGCTCTAGCTTTACACTCACAAACATATATTAATTGTAAATATGTAGTTTAGGCAATATGCCGTTTTTTATAGATTACATGTTCTGAAGTATGTCTCTTTAAAAATGCCTCTTTGAAAATGTCTCTTTAAAATGTCTCTTTAAGTATGTCTATTTGAAATATATTCCTTTAAGAAATCATGTGATTTGTAACAACACATACATCTTTCTTGTTTTTTAAACATTTTTTATATGTTCATAAGGTTTTTATAATACCTATGGAATTTTTTAAGCAAGTATAGTAATATAAAGATACTTTTAAATTAAGAAGTTTTTCATAATAAAGTACGATTTTGTTCTTTTGTAATACGTATTCAATTGATACTAACACTAAGGTAATGGACTTTGATTGCCAACCATCTGTGTTTACCCATTAAGATGGGTATAAAAGAACAAATAGGACATGTATGGGCAGATCTGATAAAGCCGTGAATACGGCGAAACGCGTCATCACGCAAAGCTACGCACCTTACGTCACGCACCTTACGTCCCGGAAGTTTTTTTTGGATACAGACGGTAACCACAGCGGCGAACAAAACAAAGGGGACAGTCGACACCCTGAAGCTGCACTTTACCGAACTTTGTATTTATTTGAGAATTGGATGTGAAGGAAGGTGACTATTCTATGCTGTGCTGGGCAAATAAATATCTTGAAGTATCTCCGTTTATGCAGTCCTATATCTGAAGAAGCGTTTAAAGCTAGAGCAGGCTCTTTCTGCTCTATGTTTGTGAGTGCACCCTTCTGGCATTTATTATCTATATATAATTTTTAAAAAACGATTTTACACTATTGTGTTTTTTATGTCTCTCCTTTTCCTTTATGTATAATTCGAGAGGACATATGTATGTATAACATTTATTTACACAATTGAGTGCACTTTAACACTTTGCACTTTATTATAATATATTGCACTAGTTGCACTTTGAATCACTTGGACCTTAACACAAAAAACGTGACATACATTTTAGTTGTCCACAAAAGCAGTGGCCCCTTACATGCTCATTTCAGATCAAAATATACCAAGCAGGCTCACTGCAACCAATAGGAATCGTTTACAAAACAAAGAAATCGAGGGACGTGGCTTGGCAGTGGAGCAGAATGATAGCATGATTTGAGAGCTCCTGGTGATACAGAGGTAATTGCTAGATTTCAATACAATAGAGTGGCTTACTGAATTGGCCAGAGGGTTGAATAGAAGGGCAGACAAAGCTGATCATGTTTTTTATTATATAAAATAAGATGCAACGTGTCATAGAAAGTTTTTTCATTTTGGAACAATGGACCAGATTCACCCAAGATGGCGGACTTGACAAGCAGGCACAGAGTGAGTAACATACCATGACACTCTTACACCTTAAGCCTTTCCTTTGCACTGGTATTAAAGCTTATATGACATTCAGATTATAAGAAACAAATTGAAAGTGTCCATCTAAAAACATAAAAATACTTTAAAAAAAATTATTTGAAAGTGTAGACACAATGAAATCTGAGATAGGTGTGTTAATAAATGAAGATCAGGAAAAGGCAGACATTTTACATAATTATTTTCCCTTTGTATATATTAAGAAGGAACCTATGGCAAGAGATATGCAAATGACTGCTGCAAAAAACTTCCAGAACAAAAAGTTGTTGGATGACTCAAGATAAGGTGCTGCAATAGCTAAATAAGTTAATAGAAACTATTGAGACTGACACGTCTAAAGATCTACATATCAGAGCACTTTGGTTGGCTTCTATTTTTAATATTACTAGGAATGAGCTACTAGGTGCCTCTTTGTAACTGAACGAATGAATGAATTGCATGGACAAAATTTCATTTAGTTTGAAAGAGGCGGCAGCTACCGACTCTTTCCTAGTAAATTGAAAAATAAATGCAAAGTTATGCACTTTGGGGTGAAGAATGCAGAAGTAACTTACAAATGGTAGTGAATTATGAATAACACACAAGAAGGATTTGGGAATTGTTATAGACGACAAACTATGCAACAATGCTCAATGTCAATCACCAGCTGCTATGGCCAGAAAGGTATTGTCATGCATAAAAAGGGGTATTAATTCACGGGTTGAAAATATCATGTTTCCTCTTTCTGAAGACCACACCATGAATATGTTGTGCAATTTTGGCCATCTTTTTTAAAGGATATTATGGTACTAGAAAAAGTGCAGAAGCACGCTACAAAAAATATTAAATAAATGGGAGACTTTAGTTCTGAAAAATGGTTAATACATTTAAATCTGTTTAGTTTAGAAAAATGGCATGCAAGGAGACAAAGGACTCAGGGAATCTGTGACACACCTGGCAATGGGCAGAGTACCAACATTTCTAATACAGTGTATACCACAACTTTTCATTCTGTAAGTCGCACTAATTCTTCTGATACATCAATATCCTTTTCATAAAGTTTTGCAATCACTTTTCATTTGACTACTTCAATTTAATTTAGTTTGTTGTGTTACCTCCCACATTTTTCATAAGATGGCCCATGTGTTTACTTACTTCTCTGAGGATGATTTCAAGATTAATGTCAGGGCTGGTGCAATAATTTTTGGCTACAAAGGTGAATATGCATTCCGCAACCCCCTAAAATGTGTCTTCGTCTGTCAATCTCTTAACCCCCCCCCTTTAAGCACATTCAAAAGATGAGCTATGAGTCTCTGTCTATACTTTATTACTATAATTTTTTAGATACCTTTATAGGTGAAGACCCTGGTGTAAGAGAATAATCATACTTCTCTGGTATGCATTTATTTTTATTTATTTATTTTTTTTAAATACTTTTTATTCGGAAATTTTTGTTTTTAATTTACAAAACAATTCAGATAATACATGCATACAATCATACACAGTACATCCGATTGATATAAATAAGTCATTCTGTATAAGAAGAATAAATTCATTGAAATATAACAGTCAGTCAACCGGATATATAAAAAAAATAAAAAAAAGAGATAACATAAAACAGGAAGTCATTAGTATATCATGAACAGAAATCTGTAAGAAAATAATAGGGTGTATTTTAGTAGAAGTTAACACAAATTAAGATACATGTAGTCCATGGGATAGATATCAGTAACCAAATAAAATTACAACTTCCGTAACCCCTTCCCCTGTGTAATTTATGAATTACCATAAAGTATAGAACAGTTTTTCTCTGGTATGCATTTAACGCATTCTAGGCTTGATTATTTTTATGAACCCATGATTTTTAAATGATTAGAAATGCCCCAGTAGCATGGACAGACCAGTCCTTGTTGATGTTACACTATGGGCTGGGATTACGGAAAAGTGGTGAAATGCTACAGGATGAATGACAATTTGCTCAACAGCCAGGTGGTACACCAGAAGTTTAAAAATGAACACAGGAATATTTTAATTTAAATGTTTAGCCAGCCACACCAACTACTACAGTGTCGTTAGCGCATATCTCTGTACATGGGGGGCTTTTTATAAAGGCATCGCTGGCAAGAAAACCAAAAACTAAGTATCTTGCTTCATTACAAAACAGATCGTATACACTTAAAGCCCCCAATAAGACTAACTTTACTTCAGATACAATTAAGGAGGCTGCTTAGTTTAAGGCAGAGATTAACCAACTTCATTTACAAAACACAGACTTGATGCTTGGAAAGCTTAAGGCTCTACTTTACTCTAAATACAATAAGGCCGATAAGCTTCTGGCTCATAAGTTAAGTTCTCAAAAAGCATCCTCCACCAATAAGTTTCTCTTTGATGCTACAGGTAAAAAGGCTTATGATCCTATGGGTGTTGCAAACCTTTGTACAGTTTTCTACACTCCTCTTTATAACTGTAGCAATAGGGACTATCCTCAGACTAAACTTGGTCATATTACTAATTATCTATACAAATCCAGGTTGTTGCACCTTTGTGACTTAGAAAGAGCATTCCTTGGGGATCATATCTCTGAGGAAGAAATTCCCAAAAATATGCAGGCATTGTCAAGTGCAAGGACAGGATAGGTTCTCTGCGTCTTATTACAAATCTTTTTCATCCCAGTTAGTGTCCCCTAAATTATGTCATCAGCATACGGGTTGTGAGAACCTTTGAAAGCACACATAGTAACCTTGCCAAAGCTTGGAAAAAAACCCTGATAGGTGCACAAATTTCCACACCATACCATTACTGAATGTAGGCTAAAAAATGTATACTTCCATTTAAGCTAAGAGAATTGCAAAGATACATGAGTGTTGTCTGATCGATTCACAATCAAGAATGGCATGCGGCAGGGTGTCACGTATTCCTCCGCACATAGAAAAAGTTGCGGAGGAATTCGTGACACCCTGCCGCATGCCAATTTCTTGGCTTGCCTGTTTTTTGTAAAATGATGCTAAGCTCCTCTAATTGTTTTGCATCATTCCCATATGCTTTCCTAAGCATTAGACTCAGAAAATCATTAACAAGTTTGTACATGTTTACATTAAAGCAAGACAACCAATC
Organism: Pelobates fuscus; assembly: GCF_036172605.1. NCBI lineage: Eukaryota > Metazoa > Chordata > Amphibia > Anura > Pelobatidae > Pelobates > Pelobates fuscus. The sequence goes on from NC_086327.1 coordinate 76,591,944, forward strand.
ACTACATTATATTGAGATACTAAGCAGGGTGGATTGGGCTTACTGCATGGGAGGTCTATTAGGCATCGCACCTGCACAAAACCTCTTGTACTATGTCCGTAGGGGAATGTGTCTTGGTTAGATTTAGAGGAAGTTTTGGTGTATCCGCTCAGGATGTCCAGCAATCTTTGGACAGGACATAACAGAACCAAGTTGATGGTTCCTGTGGCATCCAACTCAGTTGCTCTGGTGAGGGATATGGTTAAAAAGTTTAAATGCCTACAACATCTGTCTTTGGTGGTCCCTCTGCAGACTTTACAGATAATTCTTCCTGATCTAGATATCACTCCTTGGTGAGATAATGGCATTGGAAATATTAGTGATTTTTATCAGGGGGCCTGGTTACTTTCTTTTCAGGAGCTGCACAATCTTAATTGATATATGCAGTAGGGATGTGTTTAAATACGTTAAACTGCATTAATGTCCATGGACATCAAGAGAGTCCACATCAAAAGAAGCAGTTTACAAGTCTCTTAAGTGAAAGTTCTAATTTCGCTCTGCTATGAGACCATTTTTGAATGTAGTCCCCAGCAATACCGGTGATTATGTCTTTAAACTGGTAAAACATCTTATGGGGATAACTCTTCTTCATTGACAATAGAAATTCAATTTCTGAGGAGGACTCTTTGATAAGACGCTTGGAAGACATATTTTTTGTTGGTCAGGATCTTGATGGCTCGTCAGTAGAAGAAGAGCTGTTCAGTCCCCAAGAGGTCCTATATCTATGACATACTTAGTCCCACTAAAAACATAGAATATGCTAGTGGACTGCTGGCTAGTGACAGTGGTGTTTGGAGGCATGCTGGTGCCTGTTGAGGAAATGTCCCTTTAATTAATTTTTTTATATTCTTCCTTTATCAGTATTGAGGGTCATTGCTGAGGCGGTTGTGGGCAGCTCTTACTGATTTACTGTACTAAGCAATTGATACAGTAATGTACAAGAGATAGTACCTTTGCTATCTTGGCTTTTTGTTAGTTATATATTTTGATATTATTATTACACATTGTATGATCTATATATACTATTGTGTATGCAATGCTAGTGTAGGACATTATGCTGAAATACCAATAACCAATAAAAAAATATAGTCATCATATTTACATAATGTACAATAATAAATTATTCCCAAAACATCCACAACTGCTTTTGCAAGATCAATGGGAATAACAATCACAGATATATGGTCTGCGGCACGATATCTGGCAAAGGGAGGAGTGTGTGGACTCAATGGCCATCAACAAGTTAACTTAAAGTGGTACTCTAACCCTTTGTCCAACTTATTAAATTCTTTTTTGCAATGGACCTGTTAAGTATCTGTGCTTTTGCCCCTCCCCTTATTTAAAAAAAAAAAAAAAAAGCCAATGCCGGGCTAATTTAACCTCGATCCTTTCCATGCCCTGTCTGTCATCACACAGTATCACCATTTTCCTATCCAAGGTCCAATCAAATGCTTCTCATAAAGAAGCATTGTTGAACCTAAGGTGCATGCACAGTACAACTAGGGCGTGAAGACACAAAACACACAATTCATGTAGTTAGGTATTGAGGTGTTGCAGTAGGAAAGGAAGGAAGGCCACATACAAGCAGACAGCAACACACAGTGACGCAGACAGACAGGCAGGCAGGCACACAGACAGGCAGGCAGGCATGCAGACAGAAAGGCTTGCAGACACACAGACAGGCAGGCAGGCACACAGACAGGCAGGCAGGCACACAGACAGGCAGGGATGCACACAGACAGGCAGGGATGCACACACACAGAGAGGTAGGCACACGCACAAACAGGCAGGCACACAGACAGTCAGGCAGACAAACAATTACCTCTTTTCGTTATGGCTGGAAGGGGAGAGTGGAGGCAGTGCAGCTCCTGTCGTCAAGTTGGTGGGGCAGCAAGGACTCCTTCCTGCTTCCCACTTCCTGTACAGCAGTTACCAGGGGCTTCTGGTCCTGCCTTCACTGCCATTTTAGCCCCACCTCCACCGCTCAGTTAGCTCTGCACCCGCCAATCGGTAAGCTCCGCCCTGTCCATCTTGCTATCTTTTATTTATAGACCCGGGTGGAAAATAATGAAATCCTTAAATCCTTAACCTGGGTACCTGCTCTAGCTCCCCCCCTGCACGCCTGTCACTCGGCCATGTGTGAGCTGTGTCAGCCGCACAGCTCACACACCCCTAAGGCCGGCCCTGGACCAGTGTGATGGTCATGGCACTCCCCCTACCTGGTGGCACCCGGGGCAGACCACTCCCCCACCCCCCACCCCCAAAACTCTCTTAGTAAGCCACTGATGAGAGGTATGATTACCCTGCTGAAACAGAGTGTTCTCATTCCACCTGATTCTGATCTCTTGTAATATGAATAGTATAGATATAGTTAGCCCTATTTCCCATCCTTAGAATGGTTGGTTTTAACACAGAAATCTCCAGAAGAAAATTATGCATAATTAGAAACCAGCCTAGATCAGTAGTTACAGAAAAGGCACATAACAGGAAAACTGTCCCAGTCAGAAAACCACAGGACAGAGTAATCAATGAAACACAAACAAACTATTCAGGCATATAACAATCATGTGCATTGGGCAATGGAAACCATAAAAGAATGACTATTTTGTAAAGAGGGCAGGATGTAGGAGTAAAGTGTTTTTTTCTGCATCAAGCTAAGTCAGGAATTTGTACAGAAATCAAGAGGGCACTTTATTTTTTGTAAGCACAAATAAATAATAATAAATACAATTATTGGTAGTGAAGAGCAAGGGGGAATGGTGATTTATTGTTAGTCCCCAGACCCCTGCAATACTCATAGATAAATAAAACCTATTATATATGTGACTGTGCAATGCACCATATGTGACATTAATTATACAGCACTATGTTTAGGTATTGCTGTGGATGCAGAGTTTTAATGGAGTGGGTTGAAACAAGGCTTGAGGTTAATACAGCATGTTACAAAGACCCATCGTATTGTTATATTTTGCCTCGTCTCATTTAAATCCTATTTTTCTGGCATTTAGTTCATACGAATGGATTATACGAACTGTTATAAAGTCTTGTTCGTCGGTACGAATGATAGACCACCCAGCCTTTGGCGTGTGCCGACACTTAACCTCGTCACCCCTCGAAGTACCGAATTGCCGACCACCCGGCGAGCGGAGTGTGCCGCTCATTAACCGCACAAGGCGTTGCGGTCTGCGGTTAACCACAAGCTAATCGATGGTCCCAGGGGACCCTCCTTTCGTGCCCAATTCACCGAAGGGAAACTACCGAAAGACTCATGAATGGGGCCACCTACGTTCTGGCGTGTGGCATAGATTAGAACGTTCATGTTGCGGTTAACCGCAGGTTAAGTACCCCTTCCGGGTCGTCTCCGTTCGTGTCTCGATCGGCCGGGACAACCAGAGGGTTAGCAGGGATTCGTATGACTATCTACCCGACCGCCACTCCATAAGTACAGAGTCGAGGCCCCGCTGTCCATTGACGGACCTAAAAACATGGCCGCCAATCGAGGTCTTACAATCAAACTACCGAACCGGACTTTATATAGCAGAAACCTCCCGTTCTGTTCGTGGGATCTGGGTGCAATTCGTACAATTGATGCATCCAGATCTGAGCTACCGAACAATTCGTGGAATGGACTATATGTTGTTAATAATGCCTAAGTTATATATTTTTACACGGTTTGCTGGAATATAATAAAGCATGTTTTTTTGGGAGCTTGGAGATAATTAGATTGTATAACCGTTGGCCTCATTATCTCCAAGCTGGGCGGGTACTAATTTGAAAGATACAATGTCTTGTGATTGGTTTACTCATTGCATTGTACCTGTATCCCACCAGGTCCATAGGGGGCTGTCCCTGGACCTGGGGACTTGCATAAATTGCCATGCTTGTGTGCCAGTAAAGTGAGTTTGTTTTACCCTCAACTCGCAGCCTCGACTCGTGTTGTAGGGATCCGGGAATCCTAGCTTTACTATAGCTAGTGGGAGATTCTACATTTACAGGTTTCTACCGATTGAAGCATTGTTCGACTCTCTGACTTCGGGAACCAGGACATCCAAGCGATCCAACCTCCTGCTAGACCGGAGGCAATCGTAACACAACAAATCTAGGATCATGTTATACTCTGAATTTTGTCACAATCTGACTTTTACAACATATTTGGGTTTAAGATTGGACTCTGGGAATTGTGTAGGGTTAGTTTTAGTATTGGCTTAAGTTAGTACAGTGAGGGAAAAAAGTATGTGATCCTCTGCTGATTTTGAACGTTAAAATGATAGATCAGTCTATAATTTTAATGGTAGGTGTATTTTGTTAGTGAGAGACAGAATAACAAAAAGAAATCCAGAAAGACGCATGTCAAAAGTTATAAATTGATTTCAATGTCAAGGAGTGAAATATGTTTTTGAGTTAATACTTGGTGGCAAAACCCTTGTTGGCAATCACAGAGGTCATACGTTTCTTTTAGTTGGTGACCAGGTTTGCACACATCTCAGGAGCGATTTTGTCCCACTCCTCTTTACAGATCCTATCCAAGTCATTAAGGTTCCGAGTCTGACATTTGTCAACTGCAATCTTCAGCTCCCTCCACAGATTTTCTATGGGATTAAGGTCTGGAGACTGGCTAGGACACTCCAGGACCTTAATGTGCTTCTTCTTGAGCCACTCCTTTGTTGCCTTGGCTGTGTGTTTTGGGTCATTGTCATGCTGGAATACCCATCCATGACCCATTTCAATGCCCTGGCTGAGGGAAGGAGGTTCTCCCCCAAGATTTGACGGTACATGGCCTCATCCATCGTCCCTTTGATGCGGTGCAGTTGTGCTGTCCCCTTAGCAGAAAAACACCTCCAAAGCATAATGTTTCCACCTCCATGTTTGACTGTGGGGATGGTGTTCTTGGGGTCATAGGCAGCATTCCTCCTCCTCCAAACACGGCGAGTTGAGTTGATGCCAAGGAGCTCAATTTTGGTCTCATCTGACCACAACACTTTCACCCAGTTCTCCTCTGAATCATTCAGATGTTCAGTGGCAAACTTCAGATGGGCCTGTACATGTGTTTTCTTGAGCGGGTGGACCTTGGGGGCGCTGCAGGATTTTAGTCCTTCACAGTCCTTAACAATTGTGTTACCAATTGTTTTCTTGGTGACTATGGTCCCAGCTGCCTTGGGATAATTAACAAGACCCTCCCATGTAGTTCTGAGCTGATTCCTCCCCATTCTCATGTTCATTAAAACTCCAAAAGCTGAGATCTTGCATGAGGCACCAGACCGAGGGAGACTGATAGTTATTTTGTGTTTCTTCCATTTGGGAATAATCACACCAACTGTTGTCACCTTCTCACCAAGCTGCTTTGCTATGGTCTTGTAGCCCATTCCAGCCTTGTGTAGGTCTGCAATCTTGTCCCTGATATCCTGGGACAGCTCTTTGGTCTAAGCCATGGTGGAGAGTTTGGAATCTGATTGATTGATTCTGTGGACAGAATCCTGACAAAATTCCCTTTAACCCATTAAGGACACATGACATGTGTGACATGTCATGATTCCCTTTTATTCCAGAAGTTTGGTCCTTAACCCCTTAAGGACCAAACTTCTGGAATAAAAGGGAATCATGACATGTCACACATGTCATGTGTCCTTAAGGGGTTAAGGGGTTAAGTGAGTGCTCCTAATCTCCGCTCGTTACCTGTACAAAAGACACCTGGGAGACATAAATCTTGCTGATTTATAGGGGATCAAATAAATACTTAGTTCACTCATTGACATGCAAATCAATTTATAACTTTTTTGACATGCATTTTTCGGGATTCTTTTTTGTTATTCTGTCTCACTGTTAAAATACACTCACTGTTAAAATACACCTACCATTAAAATTATAGACTTATGATTTCTTTGTCAGTGGAGAAAAATCAGCAGGGGATCAAATACTTGTTTCCCTCGCTGTATATGCAGGAGGGACGATGTAATTTAACCTTGGGTTAAAGCCCCAGGTCTCTTTGCCACCCGGCAATAACCCTGCTGGTAAAAACTAGCTACACATATATACAAAATGATGGGCAACAAATAAAAAGTACTACACACCTTTATTATGTAGTACTCAAATGTGGCAAGTAGTAAACCAGGTAATAAATAAAGGAATCCAGCGGCATGTAAAAGCTACATACTACAGAGCAGTATTTTCATGTGCTGCTGAGTCAACTTGATGAAATTATGTGTGTCCAGTAAAACATGATGGATATGGCAACCCTACATATTTGGATTGGAGAATTTAATTACTCAGACATTGAGGGGGAAAAAAAGATACTGGTAATTCAAAGTAAGCACATTTTTCAACCTGCTGAATGACAGTTTAATGTCTCAATTAGTAGAAGAATCAATTAGTATATATCTGCCTGGTAACATTTAATAATGCTGAGCTTTTAACAAACATGCCCGGGATCACAGCTGTGCATGATGTCATTGTAAACAGGTGTATTGTCATGAATATTATTGGCATTTATATTGTGCCAACTATTATGCCGTGCTTATACGATGTACTAGCTGTCTCATAGCTCTCTAACAAACAAATAGTGCAACCACAGTGCACACGTGCTAAAATGGGCATTTAAACTCTGCCCCGCCCCCACAGATACTGCCGAACTACAACTCCCATGATTCTCTACCCATTCTTTGCATTGAAGGAATATTAGGCCAATAAAAAATGTGGAGAGGGGGAGGGGGCAGAGTCTGGGATCTGAGTGCTAGAGAAATAAATACAGCCATGACACAATCTTCATTGTAAATACGTGCAATTTTATTTAAGAATGTTACTAGTTTAATAAATTCTGTAGATTCTAC